>NW_014555144.1:498745-507669 GCF_001313825.1 Dinoponera quadriceps | reverse complement strand
TATATATATATATATTTATATATTACAGAGGAAAGTATATAAGAATGCACGAAAAACGTGCGAAGGGGAAGTTCCATATATTATATAATAAGCCTTTCTCATATGCGTTTGCAACGGTACGTAATTCACGCGCGTGTATAAGAAATCAATATAACAATACTAAATACGTCGAGTTCTTTTTTTTTACATGTACAGGATATTCTTATTTCCCATCGTTAATATCTGCGGTCAGATGAATATTTTACGACCTGCATTCTAGATTTAGACAAATGCTGTCTCTTAATGCGACACACCGATGTACATGTAGTAATATCGATAATAATTGTTAAAGCCCATTTTCTAGATGATGTATGATTCGCGATGGAACTTGAAGCAGACTTTTCTACAGGTAAAAACCAAATATCGGACGAATAAAGATTATGCTCTCGCTACCCGGACTAAACGTGCATCATTATTTACCTATTGCGAGTGTCCAACATTTTTCTTCACTCATTTATTCGAAATTTAATAAGGAATCGAAATATCTAAACATTATTGTCGTAACTGATTGAGAAGTACTTGTAATCTCTAATCGTTTATGATCGCCTCCGCTGCGGCGCGTCGATGGTGAACAAATGATCCTTGTTATTATGATGCTGGTAACAATTTGATTAGACAAAATTTGAACAGCGACTAGGCTTTTTCTACTACATCCTAACGAGAATCATCTTCATTCGTAGATCCAGATAGATCGGGGAAATAATATCCAAGTTCTCCGAATGACATTAAAACACTGCGATACACCGATGCGGGCCTATTTTTTTTCTCTCGATAATTAATTCTATATACACCAATCACCTTACTAACAAACACTCAATGAGGCCTTTGAAGGATATTCCTTCAAGTGGTCCAGTTTAAACTGGTCATTTGATACACGTACTAAGCAGTTTTTACTTTCTACCACCTTGTTATCGATATCAGATTGTCTTGTTAACGACTTTATATCAAGCCGGTACGATACGTCTTCCTGATGCGTATTGCAGTATCTTGGTATGCCGTTTACACGCATCATCGGTATCAAGATGATCTAATAGAAAGTAACTAGCTAGCACATGTATCAAAAACACGGTCGGTGTAAACCACAATGAAACGGAACAGATTCGGACTTTTCGGTCTCGGATATCCCGGACGTGATTCGGAACGAGATTCGTTGGCGGGAATCATCGGTGTGTTGAGTCAACTTAATACACCGACCAAATAAGCCTCGTTGCGACGAGAATTTCGCGAATTATAGATCGCCTAAAGTGGACTTTAGCTACGGTAGAAAATGACCAGCTCAAAGTTCCGGCCATTATTCGTTTATTCATGAAACGTCGTTACAAATCGCTGATGTAAGCCGTTGAAAATAATAAGAGTGCTCGTCGCGCTGGATAAATAGTTGCCGCGACACTGAAGTATCTCTCCTGTTTACTCTAGATCAGCATTCATGTATTAACAATAATATGACCGCGCCCACATTGTGTGTATGTGTGTGTGTGTACAGTTACAAATCCAACAATTCTTTGATTCTCGTGGCGCAGAGATCCGTGGCGTCCGCCGCTTCTTTCGAAACCTACGGGATCAACGGAACGTGACACACACACACGCTGGAGCCAGGCGATAGATAATATAGTCAATTTTTACCAATATAAGATTGAGAAATCCGTGCGGCAATCCCGACAATATGTCCAACGTAACTTTGTTACCGAGCGAACGGAGCTTTCGCGCGAACATGACGCTGTCATCGAGACAAGGATCAAGCTGTAGCGACTGTAAACAAAATTATACTGTCAACAAATGTGTAATACATATATGTATACATAGGAAGAGAAAGCGGATATGGCAGAAATCTTGACCTTAACCTTCCTGACCCCTCACTGTGGTCGTCTGACGTCAGAAGCGAGAAAACGCACGTTCAAAATTCCTACGCAATACGTTGGGATAAAAGAACATATCTATAAAACGACACTTATCGATTAAGCACATTTATAAAATATTTCGAAAATGTTCCTTTTGCTTTAATAATCAATAAATAGTCATAAAATTAACATAGTGTGCAATGTTCATTTTCTTTTTTCTTCATGATTTTGATTTTCACGTTAATTTTATTATTAATTGTTAAAGTTTCGGGAACATCTTACAAATGTACTCAATCGATCATAAGTTTCATTTTGTGGACGCATCCTTTGGCTTGAACGGATTCCGCGAGCATTCTTCATTTTCTCGCTTCTGACGTCGTCAATCAAGATGACGAGGAAACAGGAGCCTTAACAAGAACTGGAACCACCCACGTATCGCATTAACCCTTTCGGTACATTTGACGAGTGAGACTCGTCATCTGCTTACTTGGGCATAAAATGTATTACTTTTACATATTAATCCATATAGCGACAAATTAAATCCGTCCCATGGGCATAAAAATCTTCAAATAATTCAGTACTCAAAGGGTTAACGAGCTGCGGTAAAAATTCAAAATACCAGTAACTTAATGGGCGGCAGATGGACTAATGTATCGTCCGGCGCGAGGTAAGGACTCAAGAACGGATCCCTCGGTATCGCAAAGGTCAACTCCTCCAAAGGGCTTCTGCCACTCTCCACATCGAGTTCCCTGGTCTCCTTATTGTCCTTCCCGCCGAAGGACCATCCGAACAGAGACCACGATTTGTCGCTTCCTGAAATATTACCATCTCTGCCGTCACTGCCATTCGCAACGGGCGATGACGAAGCGAGGCCTGAGTTTCTGTACATATCTACAAATCGGCTGATATAATCCCGCAAGTTTGCCTGTCCTTTCGGACATTCAGTACCTATCGCATTAAAAAGTTTCTCAAAATGTGTACTGAGTGAACGAGCGTACGTATATCTGTATCTCGACGGAAAAAGAGCCGGACGTTCGTTCCTTCGAACTTCCGTCTGTAAAAGTCTTCGAATTTATTGTATCACGAAATCCAGAAATTCTCTAAGCTCAAACAGACCGTAAAAATCTTGAAAATTTTGTTCCACCAGTCAATCGAACAGTCAACGTAGCGCGTATATGTAAGACCTTTCTTCCTCAAGATCCAGATATAAGTAACACAATCACGTAATAATATATACAGCGTGCACTCGGCTGGTTTATATGTACCATCAACTTCGGTCAGACTGACGGAGTTCAATGTAGAATCGGACGGTAAGGATACTAGTTTCTGTGCGCCGTTCGCGCCGTCGCCGTTTGGACTCAGAGCCAGCGCTATAAGATCACTTTCGCTCATTTCTGCAAAGGATTCAGTGTCCGATTTGGCGCACTCTTCGACCTCCTGCTCCCTGTCAACCAGGAGTAATTGGATTATAAATCGATAAATTTCGCTCACGAAGTCGGGCGTCGTTTTAATCGACAACGAAAAAGCGCGTGGGTATACAATCAGCCGTTGATATATGATAATAAATCCGTTCTTACGTAGAAAATGTCCGGGTCTAAAATTTAACGCTACGGAAGAAAGAAGCTATGTAAAACGATAATTCGCGAGAAATGTGTTTCACAAATGCTCCGTCGGAGTCTTACTTGGTGACTTTCTTGTCGGTTGCGACGTAGGCTTTTAAGCATCGCAACATAAATCCGAACGGCAACAACGGGTCGGTGAAACAGAGCATACGAGAAGGCGACGGGACGAATTCGACTAATACCGGTGCGTATGCCAGAAACATGCCGTCCGGCTTTCTTATATTCAATTGTATGCACTTCAAAGTGACTCCGAGATTTAGATTACCACCCGCGGAATCACCTGTCGAAACAGTGAATTGAAAAATCGGTCGATCGATCGCCGTGCCATGTGACGTGATCAGTTGTCGAATAAACAACACATAGATAAATATGTTGAACAGCTTCACTTACCGACGAGTATCACTTTCTTCACCGTGCTCCCAAGTAACGTGTTCGCATGCTTCAACGCCCACGCGTAGGCGTACAACACCTCCTCGAGCGCACGAGGGTAGGGAGCCTCCGGGGCTAAACTGTAATCTATGCTCAAAATTGGTACGCCGAGCTTCACCGCCCAACTCCGCAAATATACCTCGTGCGAGCGCGACGTTTGCGCCACGAATCCACCCCCGTGACTGTGAATGATCAGCCCATCGCTTAGGCCTAGTAACTCTCCCCCTATCCCCCCAGATCCAACCTTGATAGAATTGTCAATGAAAATGTATTATTTTAAGAGCGTATCTCCTTTCTCTCTCTCTCTCTCTCTCATGCATACGCAGAATCTTTCTGTCTTATAACTAAATGTCAAATATATCCCACGAAGGTAGACTGAACAATAATGTACACGATTATATATTTCGAGGTAAATATTTGTATATCGTCTTGTTTATTAATTACGTTCTCAGGATTGCCACAGAAAATGAATTTTGAAGTTCCCTGACTTTTCAATGTTTTCCGTTTTTCTCCAATAACTGTCAACTTACTTTTACAAAATATTCAGTTGTGCACATTACTGATACTTCAGTCCAGTGAACTCTCAACACATTCGGTAATTTTATATCAGTCAAAATAGTAGTATACATACATTGCACGGCCACAGTTAACCACGTAATACTTTGTACACTAAAAGCACAAAGCAAAGTACAAGCACAAAGCGTGTTGATGTGCTATTTACCATTCCTAAGCGCCGTTTGGAGCTGAGCAATCTAACGTGGATCGGTTTCTTTCCTATGTGACTATTTGGTATCGGAATTGAGACGGTTCCTCCGTCAACGGTAGGCAAGATTAATTCCTCAGGTGGGATGGATATCACTTGATTGATAGCTAAATGCTTCTTTATAGATGGTAATCTGGGTAGTAATTCTAAAATACATACATGATCGAGATCTAGTTATCTGAATAGAGAAGATATTTTTACTCCGATATCACGAATAAACCTTTTGAATGTAAAAAATTTTGAATGTAAAACACACTCGTTCATTAAATATCTCTTACCAGATTCGTTGAGAAACCAAAACGCTTGACAGAAAGAGATATCGGCATGTTGAGATATACTAACGACACGACGCGCCCTCGCTTCAGGATCCAATAAATACTTAACGAAATTACTCCATCGTCCTAGTAATGTGCCATTGCTATAAAAAACTTCGCTATAAGACGCCATACCAAACGTTATAGTTTTGAAGACATGCTTCAAGCTGTCGCAGAACTGGAAGTAACAATGAGACAAATTAGATTCACAAGAACGAGTGTACTACATACGGCCAATTCAAATACCTGGAATCCTAAACATCTGCCGTAGAAGCAGTATTGATTAATATTTCCCATCTGACTGAGAAGTTCCTGAATGGTATGGTTCTCCGGGGGAAACAGGGATAACTTCCCATCGCTTATCACCTCTGTGCTCCATGCGTAAAGCGTTTTTAAATGCTGTAAACATGTGTACAACGAGGCTAACAGTTGGGAGCACGCCTCGATCTCCCTGGAAATGGAGAAATGGGATTCAGCATCGTTGACCAAATAAAAGTATAATTGGCCATAATTATGCAAAAGAGATCCAACCGACAGAAATGACAATTTTTGAGATTTCGTTATCAATAAGAGTAGTTTATACTTTATACACTGAGGCACGAAATTCCAAAGTCAATATTCGACATATTTTTAATCTGTGAATAATTGATTTAAAATTTCAATTTTAACAGCTAGAGCGCGTGCACACTTATGCAAATTCAATCAGTTCTTTTATCTTAGCTACACGGGATCAAACTGCTACATTATGTCAATATTAATACATTCATAACGTATCTCATGAAACATAATTTTCCTTGTGAAAAAAAGTTAATGTAATACTGCAAAATATGAGAAAAGTTAAATTATACTCTTGAGAAGTAATAATAAATTTGTTGAAGTATATATATCATAAAATTTATTGGATTTAACTAAAAATTGAATATTCACTGAAATATTGATAGAATAATAATGAAATGACGAGATCTCTTCGTATAAAATAAAAAGATCCAAGCCTTATGGATACCTAAAATTAATTAAAAACACTATTCTCTACTAGTGCCACCTTTCATTATAATTGCATCTTTTTTACCTACTTTTCAAACTTGTCAATGAATACCCTTCAAGAGAAGGAAACAGACCATGCCTGACTTCTTGAATGATTGTGAAGGACCTCAGTGCCATGTATGTTTCTTAAATCACGTGTCAAATTTTCATCCTCATTTCTCTCGAAACACTCCATGTAAGTCAGATCTTGCTTGCGCAAGATGCTCGTGGCCAATTAATTTATAGTTTTTACGCACACCGTTACCTCATGTGATAACTCTTGCGGGACAGTATGGAATTCTTCTGACGGAATATCTCCTGGCATATCACATTGCAGTGCAGGATGGCCTTGTCGATCAACGAGAGGAAACTCCTGTAACCATTGCCGGGGTTTTCTTCGTCGTAGTCAAAGTGTACCGCGAACTTGGCCACTTCCCGGTACAGGGGCCGCAGTTGATCCAAGTGATCCAGGATCGCCAGGAGCGCGGCCTTGATCCTGACGCTGTTCGCGTCCTGGTGGGACGCGAAGTAGTCGACATTGGCACAGCAAATCTCCCGCAACGCGCCCCACTGCAGCGGCTCGGAGTCCTCGAACGGTCTGTCGAAGTCATCATTCAACGACATCTGAGCGATTCTGCGAATCCCGCCCTGGGCTTACTTGCTTACTCCCCGTGCTCTACGCTCTTCTAATTCACAACGTCTGTTCTCGGCCGGATGGACAATGACAGTGCAGCATATCCTCGACGCTCATCACTCGTCACCCGTCGTCGTCGTCGGGTGTAGCGTGCTCGCGTGCATGCTCCCTGCGGAGGCAGGTTAAAGTTCGAGAGAGAGAAAAAGAGAGAGAGCGTGATTTTTAATTGGCGTAGATAGGCGACTAATCGCGTCTTGCCAAATGCTAGAGCTATATGTCAGCGCATTACCGCGATATTATGTGGAAACCGTTATCAACAAGGCCGGACGATCAGGCGGCTAATTGAAATGACCGATCAGTACGACACAGCCCGACAGCGGACGGCCAGATGCTGACTGAGTCACACCACGCACTTTGAGACTAGAGATCAACGACGTTGGCCAACTGGACGCTGATTAGTGCGAGACGACGATAACGAGCATAATCACACAGTTGTACGAGCAATAACTCCACCACAGCACAACCTGTCCGCGACGTAAACAGTCGCCTCACCTGCAGCAGCAGCTTCGTATTGGCCGCTCGATCGACTGTCAAGTCGGAGACGCGGCGCTCCTATTCGCCTATCCGTCGCCGCGCGATTCGATATCGCACGCTCGATTCGCAATGCAGAACGAGAACGCGCCCCAGTTCAGACACCGGTCGCCATTATTATCTCACGCGCTCTCGTTTCTTTGTATTGAGGAAATTCGAACGAATAATAATAACCTTGTTATCGGGAGAAGCGTTATCGAATGAGGAAATATGCACGTGCCAGATTAGCAAGGGAGCAGAGGGCAAGGTGAGGGACAGAGAAGAGAATATGGGAAAGGTCGAGATTAACACATATCGATGACTCGTTCGATGATTCGCGTGTTTTTCTGCGCGCAAAAATGCTTGTGTGAAATATCAAACTTGGATTCCAGCTTGCTGGAAATAGCAAACTCGGATTCCTAATAAATGATCTATGAACGTAGCGATGTCACAACACACGACATTAACAGAGACATGAATGACAACGTCCGTGCCAAGATCGAAGAAGAAAGCATGCTCCAATTAGATTGTATGCAAACTTACGTCTGAAAAACTAAAATGTTGACATTTCATGAAAATGTCTGTTACGTCTTTACGTAAAAATGTTTAAGATCGTGACATCGCTGGTTTGAGATGATAGAATCTTACCGATCGCTTAACCCTATTTCGCCACATTCCGGTTCAATGCACCGTTCAACGTTTTTAGGTTTTACATGACATACTATTTTTTTCCTTAAAGTACCAGGTATCCGCTATAACGAACGAACATTATTCATTTTTTAAATCGCAAAACCACTCGAGAATCTTGGCCGAAGATACTTTTTTCTAATAATGAGTTTATTTTAAATTCAAATCATGTTCTTGATCTAATAAAAAGAAACCACGTAATCTAAAAAAAATATACATCACTAATGCAAATTTTTTTTGCTCTTTACATATTACTTAATAACATCTTTGATAAACATGGAAACAACCGACTCGTTTTAATGACAGCATTTATATTTCACGAGATGCGTTATATAATGATACTGACTCGACACGAAGTAGCAGTTTGATCGCGTGTAACCAAGATAAAAAACCAATTGGATTTGCACACGTGTATGCACTCTCTATCTATTGAAATGGAAATTTTAAATCAATTACTCACAGATTAACAATACATCGATTATTGGCTTTGGAAATATCGAGTGTCAGTGTATAAAGGTCGAAATGGCTAATTGAGTTTGTGATAAAACGGCTCGGCGGATCTTCATGTAATTTATGTATCCATAAGCTACATAAATGCAACTCATGCTTCTACACGTGTCAATGATTCGGTCTTTTCGCTTTTTACATAAAATATCTTTGATGAATCGTAAAAAAAAAAAACTGATTCAAGATAGTCTGTGATAATTGCGTTTAAAGTTTATCTCGACGAGACGAGTTATAAGCCGATGATATTTAGAAATGTAGAACGTTGAATCTGAAATGTTAAACCTCAGTGTACGAAGTTCGGAATTTTCAGTTGATCTACGTTCGAAGTAAAACGGCTCGGCGGGTTTCTTTATAATTTATTTATTGATAAGTAAAATTACACATATCCACAAACACAATACGTTCTTTCACGGGGTGTAATAATGCGTTAAAACTTGTGAGCGGCGAGGAGAGACACCTGTGTGTGTGAAGGAGAAAGAGGGGCGAGGGGGGGGGGGG
>NW_014555144.1:397344-498733 GCF_001313825.1 Dinoponera quadriceps | reverse complement strand
GGGGGGGGGGGGGGGGGGGGGGGACAAATTTGATTCCGATCTTTCTCGACACTGTCCCTTGCTTCTTCATGAACAACGGCGACCTTGGACGTTTCCTTCTATTACCATTGCAATTATCGATCGTGAGAAAAACGTAAAGTTTGAAAGACAAGTATTCGCTCGGAACGGGCGTCTCATCGATTCAATGTGACCCCAGCAAACATGATGATGTATTGATGACTTCTCAGACGTTATTAACATGTCATCGTGTGTTTGCTAGGATCTCATCGACTCGTGTCGCTATCGCGCTGAGTTTTTCCTCCTGAAAAGCGTTTCGAAAGAAAGCTGACGCGGCAAAACGCATACAAAATACACGACACAACACACGCACACGCACACACACACACACACACGTATATATCTCTGAGAGTATATAAATATTTATTACATATATGTATAATGTGTGAATTATTCCATGTATCCGAAAGAAACGAATACGGAGAAAAAAGTGCTAGATTCAAACAAATAATCACTCCAATATTCCTTAACGATTTTTTACTTGGATCAAGTAAATATTTTATACTTGGATAATTTGACTGGGAAATATTTTTAAGTGGCTATTCAACAATTACGCACTAGAGGATCTATCAGCTTATGTAACGATCGTGATGATGGGAGAGGGGAATAAAGGTCACAGAACGTCACATTAAATGGCATAACTTATAAATATAGATGAGCGTGTTTACCACGTTTTCCCACTTTGTTTGCATTCGTGACACATTGTTAACTTTCGACATGGTTTCGTGTTAATATTCAAGATGTTGATTTTCAAATATTTACTCTTTTACAAACATAAACTTTACTAGACAAAATTACAAAATAAAATAATTTGATATTATATGCCTAAAAGTTATTTGCATTTTAGAAAGAGATAGCTCGCAGTCTAATAATTATTACCCACAATACGGTTCCAAGCTATTTTTTCTATTCTGCGTGTCGAGGGAGGGAGTATAATTTCACTTAATATCGGAAGAGAGGCGAATATTTTGTGACGTGTCCAAATTTAGCGTGACGTAATTGTTGAATGATCCCTTACTTGCGTCAAATAAATATTACTTGAAGTGAAAATTTGCCAAGGAATATTGGAGAATAATGATTCACTTAAATCTGGCATTTGCTTTTTCTGCATAAGGTCGTTTCTGGCGCAAGTTTCTCCTCGCTTCACTGAATTTCAAGGACCAAGTTCCTACAATCGTTCCTCCGCCAGAGATAACACGTTTTCTCAGTCGTCACAATTTAATCGCCACATCGAATGATCCGTCCGTGCACACCCCGCCCGGCCACGAGCTCGCCGTTGTTCACGTTGAAGGCAAACAAAAATCTTTCGTGCGCGTGGTGGTGGTGATAAAACTCCCGAGAGTTCGGAGTTGAAATTCTCGACGGTATGATAAAAACGTATCGGGAACCGTGACAATTAGTTGCCTCCGTTGTCAACGCTTCGTCTCTTCGTTGCGCTTCGTTGCGCGCCAGATAATCGCGCGATGACGCAAAAGAGAGTCTTTCGCGCTGAAAAAAGTTTCGTACGCGCGAGCGTGAAGAACTGCGCGATCATGCGAACTGCAAATTTAATATTCGGGCGTTTGATGAGTTCACGTCGACTTAATTGATGGAAATGGATGGCGCGCGGTTGCGAAGATTCGCGTTTTTCCGGGAGACAGGGTCGAAAAAAGAGCGTTGCACGGGGGCAACGTAATCGCCGAAGGCGCCGTCGCGACGGTCGTCGCAAGACGAGAGGATGATACACACGAGGAGGAGACACCGAAAGAACTGTAAAAATAAAGTCTAGTTTTTAGTCATTATTATACTCTTTCTCCGTCTTTGGACTTGCTAATCTGGACTGTGACTTCAAGGACGTATATTTTCTCTCTCTCTCTCTCTCTCTTCCTCTTTTTTTGCTCCTTCTGCTTCTTCTTCTTCTTCATCTCCTTCTTTTCCTCACGTCTCACATGGCTTTTAAGCTAAGTCAGTTTTGCCTCGATATAATATATATATATATATATATATATAGATATATATATATACTCATTACCTCTTTACAAAAATCAATTCTTAAACTTATATACGGAGATAGCCCGATGCAAATTCACAGTATCTTGAAGCGCACACGCTACAACTTCTTCTTCTCTCTCTCTCTCTCCCTCAATTTTTTTTCCTTCTCTTCTTCCTCTACTCTCTTTCCCGCCGCAACATAATCACCGAAACATGATATGCTCCGACTGGCTAATACTGATACCACCCCAATGTCCGCCACGAAAATCATCATCGCGAAAGCATTGGACCATTGTTGCCCGCGCGGGAGCGCAGTCGCACGTTTCTGTCTCTTGGTCTCTACGATTTTTCAGTGTATGAGCCGATTTGTCATATATGTATACATATATATATACGTGGTGCTCGAGGTGTTCTCTCTCTCTCTCTCTCTCTCGAATGGAATTGCTCGGCGCCCGGGTTTGAGCCGCGTGAAATTTAGCAGACGGTTTATTACATTGCCGATGCGATCGTCAGAAATCATCCGGCTTTTTTCGTCAACACAGGCTTAATCGGATCGCAACGCTGCGTTTCCCTAGACTAGAAGAGCCTCGCTCCCAGCCTCGCGACAGCCGAGGCCGCGATCGCTTAGAAAAATAATAAGTCCCTTTAAACTACAACCGCAAGTTCTTCAGCATCTGTGAATCCGTATCAAGATCAGGGTTCATATGCGACGTTGTCTCAGTGTTGCTTTTTTTCTTCTTTTAACGACTATGCGCTATAGGTACATAATATTTAGTTAATTTAATATGTATACATGTATATGCATGTGTATATATATATATATTTGTATATATATATATATATATATATATTTATATATTATCCATACGACACACACACACACACACACACATATACATATATAACAGATATTTATATTATTATTGTTAACGCATTGATGCTATTGTATTCATAGTCATAGTACATTCAATGGTATATAATTGCTATTCGCGTTTCTTAATATATCTAAAATAATATTTTTAACATTCAGCGATGTGTGTGTTGTTCATGTGTGTGTCTGTGGTTGCATTTTTGTTGCAGGCTACACACCCTTTTCACCGGAGTTGCGTGAGACAAATGATACGCGTTGTGTGACTCGCTAGGTAGAAAGGCAGCTGCTCCACGTGCGCTTTAGGAATAATATCTATAAGGATCTCTCTCTTTCTTTTTTTTTTTCCTTTCTTCCTCTACCACCATTCTCTTCTTGATCGCCCCAATTTCACGGACGATTGTGTCACGCGCGATGCGGTAGTAAATAGTAGTAGTAGTAAATATTAGTAGTAGTAATAATAAAGTAGCGAGTATTTCGCGTAGCAAAGTGAGCGCAATAGAAGAAGGGGAGGGGGGGAGGGACCTTAGAATGTAAGTGGGAATGTACTCATGCATGGACCGTGCGCGGAACATTGTACACCTACGAGACAGAACAGCGACTGCGTTTTGCTCTCTTGTCTTTCCTCTTTTTCCCTCCTGCGTCCTGGTTTGGCTAGCATTCAGTTGACCAATCAGAACGAAAAGAGCAAAGATTTCTTCATCGTAGTCGGTGAACTAAAATGCTGACCGAACCGTCGACCATGATTTCGAAACGTAGCTTCTCTCTCTCCCTTTTTCTCTCTTCGTAATCGCTATCTACGCATGATGATGATCGCGCGCATCGAGCCGAATCCGTCTCTCTGTTTCACACGTATTACTACATATGTATAATATTGAATACGTCGGTGAACGACCGAGCGCGCGTGCGGTGCATCGTTTCGATGATCACGGCGATGCTCTTCGCGCGGTTAGCTTCCTTCGTCGGACGCTCGTGCCTGCGCACGCAGATCGAACATTCCGAAAAGCGTCAACGACGACGATTCGACGAACGGGTCTCGCCCAAAGATCGCGTCTCTCGATCTCCCCGGAGATGACATATTTTCTCGCGCGTCGGACGACACCATCCGCGCTGTGTCGAATGCACCGCATCGCGCGGACGTCGTAAAAAAAAGACAAGTCCGACGAAAGCGTGTTTCGCGAGGTGAACCGAAGAAAGGAAAACTGTGCTTACCCACGCGACCCTGGCGCTAAAGTGCGGGCTACTACCGTTTTTTTTTTGTTCGACCATATACAAATATATATAAGCATTAAACGTGTAATATATTATATCATCGTCATCATCGTTCTCGTCATCATCGTATATAATTAATAATATCCTAAGATAGTTATTGTATGAACGATCCTTTTTCTTGCTTTTCTCTCTCTCTCTCCTTCGTTTTTTACCTCTTGTCTGAGAACGCAAAACGGAAACGCAAAAGAGAAACGTTTGCTTGCAAACAGCCGCCGCTTCATCGTGTCTTGACTTTTTGTCTTCTCTCTTTAACGACCTAAAAGTCAGAGGTACTAATGCCACTCGAGTATGTGCTCCGGTGAACTGTTCCTCTTGTTCGACAGCATCGGCGTGACTTCCCCGATGCGACGTTCGCGTCGCGTTCACGACGCGACGTACGTCGCCTCCTCGGCGAGTTCGAACGAAACTGCCGAACATTCTCCGTGCTAGCGTTCTGTCAGCACCTCGACGAAAACGGTAAACTTTCGCGTGGAATGATACAGAATATTATCATCTCGCTTCCCTCATCGTCGTCGTCGTCATCGTCATTGTCGTCGTCAACTTCGAGATACGTCAATGATTCTTATATAGCTCGCTTACGTCTTAAGTTCTCTTTATCATCTAAGAGTAGACGTGTTTTTTAAGTACTGAAGAAGGTCACCGAGTAAACCAGGCAGTGGGAATCGAACGGAGAGGCGGAGAGGGGGGAATGGAGGGGCGCGGAAAAAAACCCAGCTGCATCACAAAGGTGAAACGTGCAACGATGACACGCGTATATATATGTGTATGTGTGTGTTATGACGGTGTGTATGTGTGTGTTCTGATATTTTAAGAGTGCTCCGCGTACAGCGCGCTTACTCATCCGGCTCGGTTAATTAGCGTAACGTTACAACGATTATGCGCGATTACAATCGGAGTATTTTACTTCTAAGCTGCCCGAGTGACAAGCTACTATAATCGCTAAATCGCGTGTTCTCCCGTGCTTTTCCTTCCTCTTTATTCCATTCTCGCGGAGAGCACTTAATTAAGCTGCGCGTTACGATCGTATTCTTTTTTCCTCATCTTCTTTATTGCCATTGATTACCTCCGAAAATATCAGAACCGAAAAATACAGCAAAGAGCGCAAAGGGGGGTTTATTTGCGTTATGCGAACGCGCGCGTTTTCCACTTTCGTCGTTCGGAGCGGAGAGAGTCCGCGAGCTCTCTCTCTCTCTCTTTCCCGCGAGAGCCGCCGATCGGCACGACGTTAGAGGCGAAGGAACATCGAAGGTGAGTCTAAAAGACGGCGCGTGTACGTTTTCTTCTTCTTCTTTTTTTTCTACTTTTTTAACAACGAGGCTCGCGCTCCTTCCTGCGTTTTTACCGGACACGTATACATGGCGACAGAACGCAATCGGAAAAATGATGTATATACGACGTATGATGTGTGCTGCGTGAGAGATACTTCCGAAGATAGCTTCTAAACATCTGTATGCGTGTGTTCGTATGGCACATCACGTGAACACGCGGAATTTTCAACGAACTGCTATCGCGTTGCCCGGCGCGCGCGTGTGTGTCGTGTCCCCCGCTACAAACTTTTTATTTTACACGTATATTGTCGAGCCCTCGGAAATCGATTTTGCACCGCGACAGTCGCGTGTAGGAGAGAGAGAGCGTGTATATATGTATGTGTGTGTCACATGCGGTGTCGCGAGCACGATCTGCCGATTGAGGAACGCGTGTTCCCGCGCAATCTCCGCGGGAGAGCGCATACCTGGGATGCGCAGATCCCACGGTCGGTGGATGCGTCTTCGGAAGAATCTCGTGGGAGTTAGAGATATATATGTATATATATCTGTATAAATACGTTATTTATATCTTACTCTAACAAAATATTATGAGATTCTCGAAGAAAATACGCGAGAACGAACGGCTTTGCGACTCAGCTTGAAATCAAAATTGCGAGCGCCGAGGGGAGGGGAGCGGCCGAATTATTCCTTCACCTCGAAGTATTTGTATGTAGGATTCTCGTACCCGTTGATCTGCATGTTCGCGACGTGCCGCTCCTCGGGCGTAGCCGCCTGGTCGACCTCGATGAAACCCTGGCCGCCGGAAATGGAATATGACATTAGTCACGTTGCGCCCGATCGATCGCGGAGCGCCGGTGCGGCGAAAGTTATTAATATCGTCGTGACTGAACAGTGTGCGCAGAGAAAAAGGTTTCCTTAATATACATGTTGTTCCTTTGACTTGGGCTTGTTTAATAAAAATAACATCAAATATCATCCTGTCTGGATTAAAATGTTGTTTCACTAAGATTAAATCATGTTGTTTGATAGAAAAAAAGAACAATATTATTTAGAGGAAACGGTATTTTGTTCTCAGTAAGAAAATATATTTCATTATATATTAAATGTGTTCCACTGATACGAAGGAGTTTTCGGATATTTTTCTAATACAGTGTCGCTTCTTCGAAATAACGTATTACTTGTGACAACTATCATTTGGATAAAAAGAAATATGTGACGTAAAGATAATTATTATTGAGAAATTAAACAATTCTGTTTGTTCGTTTGTTTGCTCCATTCCAGAGGACAATCTGCTTCAATTGAAACAGTTTTATTAAATCCAAAGAAATCTTTGATCTCTGTGCTCAAAATGAGGCAATAATCACTTTAAATATCTTCGAAATGTGAGAGCGGGAGAAACATTTATCCGATAGAAATTGCGTTTCAGCTGAAGATGGTTATAGGAAATGGTCAAACGTTCGGACTTTTTCTAAACTTCGACTAAGCCAATTCGATGAATAGCAATAAGAATTGCCAAATTTCCAGTTTTGTAACTTTAACTCGTTCAACAATAATCGAAAAGTAAATAATTGCTGCAGAGGAAGCTCAGTGAGCCCTCAGTCGCTCGTTGTCTATAACTCGAGCGTTCATTTAGATTCTTCGTAGAACTTTCCTCATCTTCACCCAGTCGTTAATAAAATACTTTTACTTTCGGAAGAGATATTCGCGATAGCTATTGCCCCACCCCTGCAGGGACTGGCCTGTGACGCGACTCGACGTGGCACAATCCGACACGTACCTGGCTGTGAGGGCTCCTCGCGCTGCGTCTCTTGAACACCGCGACGCCCACGACCGCGGCGGCCATGAGCGCTATTCCGGCAAACGCGAGCGTGAAATAGACGGATCGACTCTCTCTGTGGTACACCTCTCGCCTCACGGAGTAACCCTAAAAGCGAGAACGGTGTAAGCATACCCGCTGATTGTCGGCTAATGCTGCACTATTTCATGCGTCTTTTTGCCGGACGTGCTGATTGGCTGTTGGACAGAGCACTTCTGGAGTCTCTAACATCTCCTCCTTTAGAGGTTCTCTCTGTCCGGTAGCCAATCGACGAGTCTAATAATCTCGTCGTACAACGCATAAAATACCAGTCTAACGATGAATAAGCGATCATTACTGGCTCGGAATGAGAGACATCGTGCGTCATGCTGTGCGCTGCTCTGACCACTCCCTCGTTATGCATGGCGGCGACCGCGGCAGGCTGCTCCGACTGCTGCTGCGGGATATCCTTGGTGTCGATAGCCGAGTCGCCCTCCTCGTGCTGCTCCTGCTCCGTGCGCAGCTCGCCGCGCTCCGCCTTGCGTTGCTCCTTGCGCGCTCGCTCCAGTTGCTTCTGATGCTCTTTCTCTGTAAGGTAATCTGTTTTGGTGCTTCTCGCGTCATCGGTACGTTCGCGGAACGACGCGGACTCGTCCGGTAGGCCCAGAAGTGTGCGAATCGAATCACTGTTGACTCACAATTCGAGTCCATTTTCGAATCTAAAAGGTTCGAAATCAGATCATTTTGAATCATCGGCAGTTCGAATCGCTTTTCAATCTCTTCATTTACACCGGAGAATGATAAGTAAATTGAAATTAAGAACTAATCCCTCAAAGTCATTTTCCTATTGTTAACAAAATATTAAGAATGTAAGAGTGTTCTTTGTTAAATAATTTGGCGTAGTTCGGATTATAAAATACAGATACCTCGTAAGGTAAACATGTAGAAAACGCTACTAATATGCTGCTTAAACAAAAAATAAAAATAATCAATTCCATAATCTTTCAAACATATTGTGTACATATATTTGCCAGCTTATAAAATATGATTACATATTTATATATATTTATCAGTTTATAAGTTCTGCGCACTTTTTATCTGATATCCATTATAAATTTTCTAATATTTAGCACAATATTTTCCTTATGGTTGGCAGGAAATTTTCTCAAAACTATGAAGTAATTAATATTACTGGCCATTAAAGGAAAACATTCTTTAATTCATTGAAGCTTTATCAAACGTATTAGCATGTAATGCAAAATCTGACTCGTATTCGAATTAAAGAGACGCGACTTCGAACGTACTATCAAAGATTCAATTCGACGCAGACACCTGATTCGCACACCTCTAGGCAGATCGAGTAATAAATACCTTGCTGCTTGCTGGCGACGTCGGCCTGATACTTGTCGAGGATAGCTGCCTCCGCCTCGCGCGTCATTGCCAGCAGCAACCCCGGAGTTTCATCCTTACTCCTGAGGGCCAAAACGTAATCGTCCATGAGACGGCCAATCTTTGCGCTTAGGTCTGGATATCTGAACACAGGAAGAAAAAAGTGAAAGTCTGCCTCTCTCTGGCTGAAGCCGCGGGGCGTCCCGTTTCTCTCACGGACGGCGTTCTCGTTTGTCGCGTGTCTTCGCGCGTGTTCCAGATATTCGTGGTAAGCTCAGCCGTACAACAGGCATACGTTACCGTTCCAACATCAGGAGGCTCTGATTGGTGATCCTGTCGATCTCCGCCAGGTGCTCCAGAGTCGCCGGTTTCTCCCGCTGAGCCTGCTCCAGGCTGCTGTCGAGCAGGTGCTTGTAATGAGCGATCGTGTGGTGCCTGTCCTTGTGGAGAGCCCTGAGCAACTTCTGCAAGCACTTCTGGATGCGGTGCATCTGCAAGACGCAAACACAAAGTGTACGTTGTTGAGCGGCAAGGTGGCGCGAGTATTACCATATGCTAAACGCAATTTCGTAATAAATTAATGCTTCAAATTCAAACAATCTTTTCTTCGTCTTAAATATATCTTGTCTATTCAGTCCCTTTATCTTTGCTATTTTATGCGGCTCTTATTCCTGTTTTCAGTAATACTTTCGACCTTTTAAAAGTCCCTTTTGGTTGAACACATCGTGTACCAGCTTCATCGACTGCGGATCACTTTTGTAACTAGATGAAGCTGGCTGGTCCAGAGGCTCAATCCTTGTATTTCTTTTGTACTCAATAAAGAGAGATGAAAAAAGGCAATTTCGCTACGCGAAACTTACATTCGGCGGCGTCTCGTTGAGGGCTGCGGTGTAGCACGACATGGCCTCCTCGTTCCTCTGCTTGACCGCCTCCTACGGAGAGAGACGATTAAACGATGAGAGATGATTACAGATCGTATCGCGCGTCATCGACGCCGAAAGTAGTACCTGCACTCTCTGCTGATGCATCGCGCTCAACTGATGCTTCTCCGCGGCCCCGCTCTCCTCGAGCGCGGCCACGGTCTCTTGGAATCGCGCAGTCATCCAGCGTTTGAAGGCGTCCGCGGCGACGGGATCGTGCGCCCTGATATCCTGATATCTCTCCTCGAGATCACTCCAATCCTTCATCACCTGAAAGCGTTGTAGCACAAAGATTTCCACACCAATGTCCCGCGCCATGATATTCCTCTTTCAAAGGCAGTGCTTCTCTTTTCCACGATCCCGTAGCACCCGAACACAGATATATCTCGACTGACGATCGGAGATCTCACGCTTGACGTTCTCACGTTCTCCATGTTTCTAAAGATATACAGCCAGCCCTTGGCTTACGTAGATAAAATTGCTTCCAAAAAATATGAAAAAACTATATGGAAGAAAAATAGTATCAATTCAACACTCATATTCTCGTATATAAGCAAGAATGTGTACCTTCATATGAAGATAAAACCGTTCTTTCTATAAATGCCATTAAAAATATTGTATTCTTATTATTTAAAAATAATTTTTATTGAAAGGAAAAAATATTGGACAGAAAGAACGATATCTTTAAACTGACACAATTCTTAGGCTTGAAAATATCGTTCGTTCTATCGAATATTTTCTCCTCCTCTCGATTCATAAAAATTGTTCCTGAATAACATGAATATATTCATAGTGGAATTGTGTAAAATTTTCTTACGCAAATATAAGAGCAAGTTTTATCTTCATCCAGGATTATATATTCTTGCTGATACATGAGAATATGAATGAGTCTTGAATTGATAGTAATCTTTTTTTCTCTATGTACGTAAATCAAAACCTACTTATGTCAAATCTATCCTACATATTGCGCAATGCTTGAATAAAAACACGGCAGCGATCGTACGTATCTTACATGTATCTTCACGCGCTGGTCTTCTACTGCTGCTTCGATTCGTAACGTTAAATTTTAGGCCGGGAATCTTCTATGCAAGTACGGGTCTACGGTGTGTCGAGAGCTGACTGTACACAGTGCACTCGTGATACGATCGCGCTGCGATCGATTGGACTTACTTTCGTTACTTTTTCCTTGTGCACTTCCTCGAGTCGCATCTGAGCCTGCTTGTAACTCTGATGCTCGGACCGCGGGTCGAAGTGCGTCAGATATGGATCGGGAGTGCCCTGCGGTTGAGAAGGCTGCTGCGTACTCGTACTGACCGGTAACGGCATCGCCGTCGCCTCCTGCTTCGCTTTCTCCGTTGTGGAGACCGTCGTCGATGGCCGACTGATTTAGAACAATTGTACAAAGTAACTCCAATCGTTCAGGTAACTTCAACTTATCATACAGATTGAGACAGTAAGTAACTATTATCGTTTTAAAAGAGGCAGGAGGTAGGAGGCAAATTTATCCGACAGAAATTCCATTGACGTCGTGCTCATTACTACGAACACTTTCTGTAAATGTCAACTTTTTTTCATTTTCATCTAGTCGTTAATGAAGTACTTTTATCTCTCGGAGATATTCAAGGTGGTAATAATCACCCTGTATAATATTAGTCAATTAAATATTGATTTTCATATAAAACTAATTATTACATAATTTTAATTATAATTATTGTATTACCGAAAAAGTAAAAGAGTGTAAATAAATCGTATCTGTTGTAGATTTTGGATTTAATTTTGTTTTTAACATTTATGATTGTATGCTAGTTCAATTAAGTCAGATTAAAAATGCTTCGGCTGTCGATACCTCTCCGGCAGGATAATCACCTGGTGGTCGTATCATAATCATCGAGATCATCATACTCCTCCTCGCTCTCGTCGTCATCGGGCTGATCGCTGAGCACATCTTCGAGATCACCGTCGGAATTGTCCTCATCCTCGGCGTCGCCGTCCAAGTCATCTTCATCATCGAGATCGTCCTCGTCTTCGTCGAGATCGTCGTCCACGCTCTTCGGGATGGGTAGATCGATGGGTTTCTTGGCTTTCACATTCTCTGCAAAAGACAGACGTTCGGCGCGTTATTTTCCTGAACAATCGCGTTCAGCAATTTATCAATTTAACATGAATATAAAGCGATCATCGGTCGGTGCAGAATATGCGAATGTTCGGACTAACGCATCCTCGCCGGCCACGTCTCCACGTCGCCACGTGCGCTCGTCGTCTTCAACGCGAGACCTGCATGAAGAAACAGCGGAAGTCGTGCTATCGATACGAGAAAGGACGCGCCGTTGATTCACCCCGTGGACAATGTAATCTCTCTGCTCTTTTTCTCTTTTACGTGCCGCTCTATAAAGCAATCACGATTCGATATATATATATATATATATATATATATACTATGTATATGTATATACATGCATACGCGACCTACGGCACATACATATGCGTAGTACAGGACGACATATGCAATAATTGGAATTCCTGTCTGCGCGCACATTCCGGTATATCGACTGCCATTGTTTGAATAGTAAACGGACGGGATTGGGCTGGCCGCAGATAGCTCCGCGGAATTCTGGCCCATAATCTATATCAATGCGCTCCAGTGATACACTGCCAGTGCACCACTGCGGGGGACACGCTTGGTTATTTATTGATATAGTTAGGAAGAACGCGCGATACAATGGCACGCGCGCGTCGTAATTTAACAATTTCACAGATTATATATAATTCACGAGGCGAATTCCTGCGCGTGAAGAAGCACCGGGCGAGCACGGGCAGCGAGGAATTGTTTCTGCGAACGGACCGCTCACACACTCGGTGAAGCGGAGATCAATCGGAAGATCAACGGGAATTTATCCCGTGATTTAAGAAATGAGAAGCCGAAGTGAACCGAGTATAGGATATGTGATATCTGTTAAATTTAATATAAAATTGTTTACCGTGCAAAGAAGAAACCAAAAAATACGCGGAAAAATTCGGGGAAAAAAACGATTTTTGTTTCAAAACTGAAACTATAATTGGCTCTCTCTCTCTCTCTCTCTCGATCGCCTCTTACGGGACACGTTATTCCGCCGTCTTGCAATATATTCGATCGGCCAGGATAATCAAAGGAAATTGTCGGGAAACAGCGAGAAATTCGAACGTGTTTGAACTGCGTGAAACGCGTTTCATTCCCGAGGATTCGCAGTAGCAGTAGTAACAACAGCAGCAGTAGCAACAGCAGCAGCGCGCGTCCTTCTTCCACCTGCAGCGTAGAAATTCTAATTTCGCCAGGTTTCCACGCCGAGAAGCTGGTCCGAAGCGCGGCAACTTGGCTAACTAGGTTCTCGAGATGTCTCATTCTCCGAGAATAGATGCTCTGATGAGACGACTTCTCGACTTCTGCAAAGGCAGACACAAAAGCCTCTCCTTCTGACCGTATCCTCGATGTCGTCCTTTTATCTGGGTCACACGAGTAGATATACGCGGCAACTGCACGCGTTGGCAGTTTCTCCGGGACATGCCTTATGTCACGATTGTTCGTTGTACAGGGTTGCGGATTCCTCGAGAGGACAGTTTATCCGAAATCAATCGGCGATGTCAAACGTTAGAGAGAGAGAGAGAGAGAGAGAGAGGGGGGGATATATCAGGAAGAGGGGAAGGAGAGAAGGAGGAGGGGGGGAAGTGACGCGAGGCTAACGGAAATTCAGTGTCATCAATGTCAACAACGAAGGCCGCAGAATCGGCCGCACGCCCTCCCTCGTCGCGCCTTGTATTGCGCATTTGTGAAAGAGTCCATTTCAGCGTGCAAACCCCTCGTCGCCCCTCTCTCTCTCTCTCAACCCCCGGCCGACACGTCGCCCCTTGTAGTTATCTTCTACTCGTACTAAAAAAATAATGGGGCGGCGTATGATTCAGGCGTAGCAGGCGAAAGCCGTGTGTTAATCGAACCGGTCGAGTACGTGTGTCGGGGAGAAAGAAAAGTTGCGCAGCGACGCCGGAAGCTCCGGCGGTACGTTGCGCAGTCGTCGGGAACGTCGGCGGACATTATTGATTGCATGAGGGAGAGAGAAGACAAGAGAGCGACGAGGCGCGAGAGTAAGGGGGGGGGGGGNNGGGGGGGGGGGGAGAGAGTGGAAGGAAGTGGGAGAAGAGTAAGGGAGGGAGGGAGGAAGAGAGAAAGAGAGAGAATGAGTGAACGAGCGAGCTTGCGAAGGGTGGCACGAGACCAGGGTGCCGCGAAGGAGACGGAGGAGGCGGCGAGGCGAAGTAGGTGGCACCCCTCGCTTAATACACCCTCTCTTTGCGCCCTCCTATAGTCGCTCTCTTTGTTCCTTGCGACAGTCGATTGAAAACGGGTAGCGTAAATGCCGGGTATTTCTATAGGAGCTTCTCTCTCTCTCTCGCCGCTCGCAATATAAATTCGTCGCGAATTCGCGTAAATATTCATGCTTCCCCGCGCCGTTTCCTCTTCTCGTCGATACGCTCCAGCCGATAGACACGCGTCCCTATTAATAATCCCGCTGTGTGCCGGAAAGAAAAAGGAAAAAAATGAAGACGAGACGCGAGCAAGCGAAGAGAGGCGAAATAACAATGGCTCGGTTTGCGAAACGCTGGCGTGTTCGCGCCGGAGAAAATGGAGTACTCGCGCAGAGCGCGTAATAAAGCTCGAAGAGAAAGTGGAGGGGGGAGGGGCACAAGGGCGCAAGGCTTATGTGGTACTTATCAAAGTAAATGACAGAGCTTTAGCGAACACAGGCGCGAGAGAGCTTCCGGCGGAATCCGCATGATACAAATTTAACATCGAACATCGTCGTGCGCTTAAGACCGTCTGTTTAACATCATTCCACCGTGGTTTCTCTTTATAATATCGACCGAGAGATCGAGCAGCGTTACGAGAGACGTTCTCTTGCCTGAAAGAATAAAAGTACAGAGTCAAGAGCAAGTACACAAAGCGTGCGCGCGCGCGTGCGTCCCGCTTCGCTTGAATTTCGAAGCGGGATCGTCGTCGCGAGCGAGCGAGCGTTCACCCACCGCCCGGGCTCTTTTTTACGGCAAATCGAGCATGCTAAGAAGGCGCGAGCAACTCCGGAAACGCGAGCTCTTGGCAACGCGCGGCGACGTGAGCGGAACGTGTACGGTCGCAGCGAAACAGCGCGCTCGCTGGGAGATGAACGAGCGCGAGATTTCGTTCGGCAGGCACCGCATTCCGGGGAATGCACAGCGATCGTTCGACAACGACGACACCGGCGACGCTCCTTTCCTCTCGCGAATCGCGGCTGCATCTCGCACGGAGAAGAGGGAATCGACGTGACATAACTAAACGCGTTTCGGCTGGGAAGGAAACGGAATTTCTGGCTCTTGTGCGAACCAAATTCGCGGTTCTTAAGGTAGCTGGTCCGCAGAGTGCCGGATTTTTAAGTAGCGATATTAAGAGACATTCTATATAAGTCTGTTATTTACTGAAAAACTACTTTCCTGTAACTTTATTTAACTGTCGAAATAGTTAATGTTAATTTTGAATGAAATTCGGACAAATACGTATACAATATCATGAATACATACATAAACACGGAAATATTGTTTATTTTTCTTCTTAATGCTTTATTTATATGTCAGTTGAGCTAATAGAGGTGCGTATATAACAGAAAATGATGTATAAATATTTAAATCTTTGTATGTGTGCATGTATCGTGAGTATTACGATAAATTGTTATTTCCTATGGTTATATTTCCAAAACAATATGGTCAATAATTCTGAAATTTTTGCATAATGTCTTTATATTAGTTTTTAATATCACGATAGTTTTTCATTAAAATCTTAAATGTAGTTTAGAAGAAATTAAAATTAGAAGTTAAAAATAGAGCATTTACTACGAGGAATACGTATAAAAAGTGTCATCTTTAACTGCAAATATCTCAACTTCTGAATGGTCAATCATTTTCTAATTTTGCAGACGTGTAAAGATAGTATTTCTTGGTTTGATGATTTGACGGACCAACTATCTTAAAGGGTCGCCAAAATCGATGGCGAACTTGATAAACATCAATAATATACAAGCGATCCTTAAAATGTATGTTAATATAAACATTGGTACGATCATGTTATTTCTTTTATATTTCTTGCGCGTACAAATTTTAAAGAAATGTGATGCAAATGTGAAATTCAATGAATGTGCGTTTCCCCGTTTTACCACGCCTAATGAAAAATCTGAAAATCTAATCGAGACACGTAAGAATTTCCCTGCAAGCTTTCCATATATTTTTAAGTCTCTAAACTTCATTGAAATGGTATAAAAATGTTCTCATTGAAATTTTCCTGTTTGGAGCGTGTATACATTCGGTGTGCAGGATTTCTGTATCAAGCAAATATTTACGCTAACTGACAGCTGGAAATATCAGTGTTAAAATTCTTTATCGTTTTTATCACATTTCGAACGGTGCTCCGATTCATATTTGCACGAGTTCTCACTATGTAAAAGCAATTATAATTCCATCCAGCCGATGGGAAGTAAACTTTGCAGAAAAGGTCAGGCATTTTGCCGGTCGAGCGTTCAAGTAAAGTATCCTCTTAAGAACCAGAAATTCTCTACGGAAAAAACAATTCCATTAGTGTAACCGAATTTTCTGTTGCCTAGGGACCAGATTCTGTTGTAGGGACGGAAAGTTTCCTGTGGGAGATCTCTAATCGGTCGACTCACTCGCTCTCAGTAGTCTCAACTGCGTCTTAACGCAGCTGAATATTCACACGAATGTTCTTAGTCGCAGTGACAGAGATAACATTTCTTGTCGCCGAGTTTTCATTTCTTGTCATCGAGTTTTCATCTGGTCCCCATTCAGCTGCAGGAACTGAGATTGTTTCTTCCGTGTGTGAATTCGAATGAAATTACGATGAGTGAACGAACGAACGAACGAACGAACGAACGAATGAATGAATGAATGAACGAACGAACGGACGAATGAATAAATGAATGAATGAATGAATGTGGTAGCTGAGCGTACGTACGTTACGTACCTTTCAGGTGTTTCGGGCAGCAAACAAACTCGACACCGGAGAACAGAGATATGCCGCACGGCAGCAGCATCGCGAAGCTACGCAGGTTCATGTTTCGCTCCCTGCAAGTCTCCGCGGCCGTGGCGTTCCATCTGAAACGCAAATCCGCACGATCATCGCATCTGCGCCCGAGGACGGTGTGTGTCACACCTGATCTTCCCGCAACATCGCGATAAACGAACGCCCGAGACGAAACTTTCCACCTATGCGGAAACTTTATTTCTACAACATGGTAGAAGCTAAGGTAGCAAAATAGGTTTAATTTAAATTTTAATAATATCATTTAGTTCTACTTTAACTTTGATTGACTGATGATGAATCTGAATTTTTTGTTTTCGCTATTTTGGCGCCGAATTAAGTTGTTCGAGGTAGCATTAAAATTAAATTTATACTACTAAACTGAAATAATGTAGAGTAATAAATTAATAATTCGATCACATGTATTTTTTAATTTGATTGCATATAAAGATATCAATATGCGTGAAAAAATATCAGGAAAGTAAAAAATATCCCATACATGCATTTTCAACGTTGCACCTTGGAATGCGAGTTCTGATGTCAGTATGGGAAGAAGTTTTATCTCGAATAATAAATATCGTGTAACGTACAGTACTGCTCTGTATGCGCATCTATGAGAACAACAGAAAGACGGGATATTCGTTGTATTTATGACAGCGCTGCCATCCAATCAGCCGGAACAAAAAAATAACACAGTAACTGCTTTTTGACGAAAAGTGATCCCTCAGATATCAAAATAGCGACCAAAGTGACATTTTTTCAAATTCTAAGGATAACTAAGGTCAATTAAGCAAAAAAAAAACACTTATTTTTACTTTCCCAAGTTTAGCTTTGGATAACTTAACTTATAACGAGTTCTTTTCATAGTAAGGTTTGAAAGTTCGTAACAAGACCAGGAATGACCAAGAACATGAACGATACAAGTACGCTTTTAGAACAGTTTTATTAACAGAGACGGTAAAAGAAAATATATAGAATGCCTATATATTATAAATTTAATGGCAGCCCAGGAAAGAAAGTAACTATAGTGACTCATTTCAGACGACAGTGAATTTTCTAGTAAATTGTTTTAACAAAAAGTGACGTAAGTGAATGAATGGTAGCGCTGAACATAGACATGGTGTCTGGACTGAAGAATGCGCAGTTGTAATCGCGTCGTTCGCGTTGCCCTCCAAAATTCCCCATACTGTCTTGAAATTGCTTCGACGTAACGCAGATACATTCCAGCCGGGCGAGACCGCTCATGATACCTTTTCGGCTCGGGAATGTTCATATCTTCTGAGAAAAATTCTCCGCGCGTATCCTCAAGAGCGTCAACGCGACGTCGAAATTTCGACTCGAGCGGGCGGATTATTGTCGCGATCCGCGTGTAAAAGCGGCGGCGCGACAAACCTGGGCGCGACGTCGCACCCAAGTGATAATTGGTCATCAGTCCGACACAGCGATCGTTGTGTCATAATTGGATCGGATTATACGTGTGCGCGCGCGCGCGTGTATACGTGTGCGCATTAGTACACGCTCTGTAAACACGAAAACCCCTAATACTTGAGCGGATCGCGGCCGATCGCTTTGATGCGCTCTAAGCGCCGATATATATATATATATATATATATATCGTAAATCTGAGCCGGCTCGGGAATTAATATCGTCTGATAGATATCCGCGCGCATGCAGCTCGTTACCTGTGAGATTCCCAGCATTTTGTTTGATTATGCAGATGATCAAAGAGGCAGCCCTCTGGCACGAGGAGTGCGTCGCTCTGGAAGGGTCCCTCTGAAAATTGCAAACGGTACATATTGCAGAGGCTTCAATTCAAGAGGAAAGTTCGATGAGACCGTCAAGGGTCGCTGCGCGCGCATTCGTTTATTCTTATTCGCCGTTTCCTCGATTGTGACATTACCAGCGCACGCGCGCGCACGCTTCTCCGACCTGCTCGAGTTCATATAATAAGAGCTGCGACAAACCGTCGCCATTCAGAGGCGCAATTCCACCGGTATTCTTAGTTTTTTTAATTTAAAATTGTATCTTTCCTTCAATACAATACTCGGCCCGTTCTTTTCAGCTGAATTGGCTGCACCAGTCCAAGAAATTTACATGCATATTGAAGCGTACGAAGCGTAGGTACACTGAGAGAAATGTCCGATCATATCTGATCGGATAATCCAATTAAAAAGTAACAAACAGATATATCCGATCAAGTCGTGCCTTTGTCCGATGAAAATTACAACGGACATACAAAAGACTAAATTCCCGATTAGATTTCATCGGTAACTGCATCGGTAACTTCATCGGATACTTTATCGAATAAAAGTATCCATCACTCGGATCGATCAATAAAAATAACATAATCGAATACATCATTTATTCGGTTTACCCGATGGAAATTTTTCTCAGTGTACGAAATTCTCACGTTTCAAGTGTGCAAATCCCTTGAACCAGTGAAGCCAGTTCAGATGAAAAGGACAGACCAACTAACAGCTGTCAAATTAAACTACACAGCAAACATGTCCAAAATATTATAGAGATGTTCTAAAAGTATCGTGACATTTATAGGATATTTTTATTATGTATTTTGAGTATTTCTGCGGCATGGGGAATATATTGAAAAAAATTAACAAAGAGACAATGATGGTTACGAATAATAATATATAATAACCTCCCTAGTTACATCGATTTGCTGTATGCAAGAGCTCGGCCAATCGGAAATCATCACCTCTTCGTCGCAACTCTTATTATAGAAGCTCAACGATCAGTGAACGTTTCTACGTGAAAGGCGCAGAACTTCATAAACGCGAGAAGCAAATAATCACATTTGCTGGGTTGTGCAGTACTCAAAATATACCGTCGCGGCTAACTTTATAGACGTGCGATAGAGCGATGCAGTCGAAGAAGTGGTGAAGGAGGAGGAGGAGTAGGACGAGGAGGATGAGGAGGAGAGAGAGAGAAGGAAAGAACAGACGGCGAAATGGAAACGCGTCTAGCGGATGACGCATCACTACGTTCGCCGGTGCTGATCAATAGAGCTAGTCACGCAGACCTTTCGAGGGTATTAACCACTCGGCCGATTTGTGCCAGAGTACACTCGTGTGTGTCGCGTTTCCATCGAGAGAGATAAAAATACAGTAAAAGGTAAATAAATACGATTACCCGTACTCCCAGACGAGAAGTCTGTCGTTTCACTTCATCCATGTATCAACCTCGCAATTTTCAAGTTTTAGGAAAAAAAAACTGTTTCTTTCCGCCATTTTTCCATGAGTTTCTTCGCTTTCTGTCCGAAGGTTATAAAAATTTGAAAATTCACGTGTGTTCGCTTAAAACTTGTCACATTTACGTTCTTTCCTCCCCCGTAAAGAAGTCGAAAAAATCCGCGGAGAAATTGAAAAAAAAACGGAGTTTTTTCGAAACTTTGAAACTATACTCGCACCGTTAAATACAAAAACCAACAGTCTCGCACCTTCTACGATAACTAGACGGTAGTAATATAAAAAACATGTCTGAAATATTTTGTGAGCTTTTGTATATTAATGATGATAAACTGGTAAAAATAAGAATTTTTCTAAATCGCGCGCGCGCGACTGGGAAGGTTCAGCGCACGTGTCACAGCGTGGGAGAAATAAAAACGCGCATGCCGGGTTAAAAATTAAATAATAAAGGAACCCGACACTCGGTGGTCACTTTTTTCACGGGAACGCTCGTCGTCGAGGTGGTGATTAATGAAACCCCGTAAGACACCGGACACGCAACAGAAGACGCGAATATAAAAGCGGACGACCGTGACCATCTGCGCATGACCAACGTAGTGGAATAATGGCGTTTGTCTAACACAGTTGAAAAACGGGACACGGGCTTTTTAACGAGTCCAAAGCGCAAACGAGAGCGCCGCGGAATTTACCGCGGATGCATCGGCTCGCGTCGTGTCGTCCGAATTTAATACGCGTGAAACGAATCCGCGTCGTGCCGGGGATTCGGACGGCACGGAAAACTCGATCGAAAACGTTTCCGACATCTGACATTCGCAAAAAAAAAGAGGAGAAAAATAAAACGAAGGAAAAGCGAGGAAAGTTTGATCTTGAACTTCGCGTTTCTCGATATGTTCGATTCTGCACGTCCGGTGAGCGCCGTCGCGTCCTTCACAACGCAATCAAAAGGCTGATCAGGAAGAGGCGGTCGAGCGATTCAACAGACATCGCGCATTGTCCGTTGCACATCGTATTGACTCTACAAATTGAATTCTTCCGTTCGTGGGAGATCGAGAGCGCGTCTCGCTAAATTTACAACTAAATCTCCGTCGCCGAGGGAGACCGATCTCTCTCCGCACCACCCGCCGCTCGTAGCCGCCACATTATCGACGTGCTCGCGGCCGATTAGCCGGCTCGCCCGTAGACACTTCTCTCACAAACCGATACTTCCTCCATGCAATTCTCCAGCACCGCGTCGAGAGAGAGAGAGAGAGAGAGAGAGAGAAAGGGAAGGAAGGGAGGACGTTACCATGAATTACTCGGAAAGGAACTTTTGATGTTAATCCGATATCAATTTTGCAATAACCCAACAATGAGTCGGCGTTAATAAGATCAATATCGGAATCTGTACGTCTCTTCGCATCCATGAGGTCGAATATCGACGCCTACGTTACTTCATTCCCGAGAAGAAATGTCGGGCCTGTGTTAAGACTCCTCCTGGTCCAGCGCTGCAGTCGTCTTGTTTGATGACGTCAGAAGCGAGAAAACGCATGCCCAAAATTCCAGCGAAATACGTTGAAATAAAAAAATAATCCACACACACACACACACACACACACACACACACATACATGGAAAAAACAATTCCATCGATGTAATTGGATTTTCCGTTGCCTAGAGACCAGATGAAAATTCGGTTGTAGTGGCAGAAAGATTCCTGTAGGAGGTTTCTACTACTCAGTCAATTATTCTCAGTGGTCTCAACCGGGATTTAATGCAGCTGAATGTTCACACGAATGTTCTCAATCGCAGTAACAGAGATATCACTTTTTGTCGACGAGTTTTCATCTGGTCCCTATTCTGTTGCAAGAACTGAGTTCTCTCTTCCGTGCATAATATGACAATTGCAGTCGATCGAGCAGATTCGTGAGAGTACGTAAATTTTATTTTTGTTCAAGCAATCAAATGAACCGTAAAATTGACGCGACCTATCTTTTTAATCTGTCTTTTCTCATGATATTGCCGTATTAATTTTACGACTATTTGTCGAAAACAAAAGTAAAGTTTCCGGAATATTTTGCAGGTCTGCTTTCGGTAAACTACAATTTGTGGATATATTTTTTTACTTCTGCGTATTCCGCAAGAATTTTCAACACATGTCTTCTTGCTTCTGAAGTTATTAATCGAGATAACTGTGTCGAGAAACAGAAGCCTTATTCATAGTCGAGCCTTATATTTAAAGCCTTTATATTTCAGAATTTTATTAAAGGCTATGTTTAAGATCGCCTTAAATTCACCTTCAGATCCAACAAACATCAATTAGTAGTAATACATATGCAACAACAACACATATAAGGTAATACAACGTCAGTGTTAAAATTTCCCGCTCAACGATGCAATTGTTAACATAACATGGGTGTTATATCGCGTTTACATTGTTAAGTGGGAAATGATAACATTGATGTTACGTTATTGTTAGTGTTTGCTGGGGGTATTATTACGGATCATTTTATTGGCTACGAAACATCGGAAAGTGAATTTAGGCGGTTTTAAATATAAGACCCGACTATAAATACCGGCATTAAACTTTTAATTCTAACATACAGCAGAAGCTACGATGACAAAATAGGTTAAATTTCAATTCCAACAGTACAATTTACTTCTACTTCGCTCCTAATCAAGTCTTATATTTCCATTCCCGCTGTTTTAGCGTCAAAGTAGATCGTTTCAAGGTAGCATTAAAGTGATATCTGTAGAATTAAAGGCTCAAGAGCGAAGTTGACAAGTGTCAATATCGTCAAAGTGGGTTTTCATTGGTCTATAAGCTATCTAAGTGAACAACCGTTAAGAGCGTCAAAGTAGCATAAAAATTTCGACTCGGGATTTACTTTTCGATATCGTCCTCAAACATGACGCCCGATAATTTCGATTATTTCACGATATTATCGCAAAATAATATTCGGCTCGACGAATCAACGTGTAACGCGCAGAATTTTTGAATCGGCAAGCGCTCGCAAGAGCGACCGCTAAATTCACCCATACACGGAAAGGAAAACACCGTCGTATCAATAGAATCGGTCAACACAGCGCCGTAATTGGAATAAATCTCCTTGATTGAACGGCAATATTATTGAAACTCATACATCATACAACGACCCCGTATAACTCAGTAGTATTGAATCAAGAAGGGTCTGCCCCAATTACAGCGCAGTTGACCGATTCTGTCGATAGGACGGCGCCATTATTTTCCATTTTAACAACTACAAGTATTATACGCGCAGCAACATCGCGCCAAGTAATCGAGACGCTGAAATAAGCCCGATCAATATCCTCGTGAAACTCACCCAGGCATCTGTAGGGCTTGACCCAGCGGGAGAGCTTGCACTTGGTCCTTCCGGGCTTGCACCATCCGCTGACTCGGACGTAGTGCGACGACTCGACGATGTTGGTGATGTCTCTCTTCGGGTAAGCCTGGGGGGAAGAAAATCACAGGCGCGTATTAAAAGAGAGGCCTGTTGCGAGCAGCGCGTTACCAGGTCGACCCTGGCAGCCTGTAATCAAGCGGCCGTTGAATTATCGGGCGCACACACGCACCTCGGCGAGCCGTGTCATTATCGCGCACGGATCACCGCTTAATCCCCGTTTAGGAGGCTGCAAAAACGCATATTCTCGTCGCGCGAGCCGTCTCGTATTCCTCGCTCTCGGATCCACCGCGCGCGAATCGCGCAAGTCGTTGCGACGCCGGCTCCGACTGGCTCGATAACTAAGTAGCCATTAAGAATATATCTCCCGTAATTTCAGCGTCGAGCCCGTAGAACGAGTGTTATTTACATATTAAAGCCGCGCTCATTAGACTCTGAAAGCGCGCGGAGGGAGAGTTATAAATAAATCTATAAGGATTATTATATTCCGGGGGACTCGCGTTTCCATCGCGAGCCAATTGAGATTAAATTTCCCTTAATTGCGGCGGCTCAAAGGATCGGTCGAACAATCGGAGCCCTCTCACGGCTCGATTTCGAGCTCGCCGCTCTCGCGAAGCAGCGGGACACAATAATAAGGAGGAATCGGATACTGTCGCGCGGATACTATAGCCTCTAGAGCGAGCTTTCACGCGGGAAGAAATGTGGGTGAAGCGCGACAGATAAATAATTCACACGACGGTCGCGACGCGGACGTGACTCGTCGGCGGCGACTCGCGCGCCAAATCATCGGCGAGGATTAACGTGATTTCCCGGCCGGGCCGACGACACGGGGGCAGGGGGACAAAGGGAGGGAGGAGGGGGTTAACGAAGCGCGTAATTCGCGTGTTTTGTTGCGCGGACTAGAAAGGCGGGTCCCGACGACGAAGGGATGAAAATGCGATTTGCGCCGGCCGGAAGATTATAAACGACTTAATTCCGGCCGCGGGCAGCGGCAGCGACCGGAGCAGTGACGGCGACAGCGGCGGCACGATGTAAAATAACACGTCGCTCCTTAATTAATAATTCGCTCGCGGCGGAGACGACGACGTTTTCTCTCTAAATACGAGAGAGTCCGAGTGTTAAACGAAGTCGCGAACAAATCCGATCTCCCGACCTCCCGACCTTCCGTTTAATAATTACACCGCCCGTTCGAGAATAATTTACGCGCCCGTGTTTTCACGAGGGCGAGACGACGGCAATTTTTATCGATCTACCGACTGCCGCTCTCCTCTCGCGCGTGTGTGTGTGTGTGTGTGCAAGCGTGCACACGAGGGACACGTACGCGTCCGCAAGCACAGCGCGCGCACTTATCCCTCTTATGCACACGGTGGTTTGCGTGAACGTGCCGCATGAGCATGTACACATGTACACATCACACCAACAGATGCATATATATATATATATACACACACACATACACATATGAGCAAAACGGCGAATGCTATTATCCGTTAAATCCATAAGCTGGTCTCGCCTTTCACTGTCTACCACTGGCCGTCGGCCTATTCGCGAAGGATGCCGCGAGTGCGGATCGCGCGACGATACCCATACCCTCGTAACACATTTTTATATTCCACATAGTTGCCTCTACATAGTGAAAAATGTATGTTAAATTTAACACGTTCCTACGTGTCCCAAACTGTCCCGACGGATTTTTGCGTCAACATAAGACAAGATGAAACACGTTGAAAAGTAATGCAAATATTATGTCAAAAATGTGCATAAAATTAATACGTTAATCGATACTGAAGTATAAAAGGTGCCATTTTAACATGTTGAATATCGAGTCAATACAAATATTGAGATAGCATGAACGTAAGAATGTTATAATATATGTAACATAAACACAATAATGTTATATTATTGTCGGAGCAGTTCCTTATTTCATTCAGTCATAGAATATTGCACGGTAAATTTAAAACTATATGAATCGTTTATCAACCTTAGGACACGAATTCTCGAAAATTATATTGATTTTTGTAACAGATCCCTCAGTTCTCTCAGGTTTCTGTTACTCAAATTAAACACGTTTATCTTTGTGTTTTATTCACAATATAATCCCTGCAAGCGCAAACTTTTCTGTATTCATTTCACTAAAAGGAAATTTTTCCCGTGAACTCAATTAATTATAATAATAAACGAATAAAACATAAATGTTAAATTAACACACGGGTACACGAAAAAAAAGATTAGCCCCAGTAAAGTTAAATTAGAGTTGTAACATATGGGCAACTAAACTTCAGCAGCGTAAGCAATTTTAATCGCTGTAGTAGCAAACTCTTTGCGGCAGTAACTAGCTCTTTCGGTGCAGCAACAAACGTATTAATGTCATTTACGATAATATGTTTGCTATAATAACAAAAGAGTTTGCTACCGGAACGATTAAAATCGCTTACACTGCTAAAGTTTCAGGCGTTCACAGTCACAACTAATTTACCTATTGAAGTTAATATTTTTCTTCGGGTATGTTAAAAATTGACCACGAAAGTTTCGACAAAGAGTCGATTTCAATACAAGTACAGAATATTTTTTACAGTGTAGGTTGTTTTTTTTATAATAAACCACGAGACTTCGCGAGAAACGTCCTCGAAATCAGTTTTCCCTCTTTCCTTCTCGAAAATTCTTTCAAGTGTGACGAGATTAAAATTTTATGTTTACGCATGTAATCCCGACAAGCAAAATATTGACACGTATTCGTGCATATGCACAATGCTCCTTCCTACGAGTCTCGGGAAACAAAGTAGAGCAAATCGGAGAAGTTAACACGGCGATGGAAAACGCATTTATTTTTAACGTGTACATATAAAGGACTTGAAGTCGGTTACGTGTGCCGACCGGCGGTGTAACGCGCGCCGTGTGTACCGAGGAATTTAATGGATGCGTGATGCTTAAACATTCTTTTTCTCCTCTCTCTTCTTACCTTCTTGCAATACTCCAGAATCTCGAGCTTGTCCGTCATGCAGCTCTTCTTATCGGTCGAGGAGACCCATCGACCTTGCTCTCCCATGTGCTGCGCAAGATACACTTCGCCAGCTTCGCACAAGGTGGCGACCTTCGTTGAGGAGGAAATACGACGGTCATTAAAGGTACACACAGTGGCAGTCGACGGCAAACACATTTGGCTCAGCACAACTTCATCAAAAGTGTTTCGCTCCTCCGCGGGGAAAGCCAGTCGTCGTCGTTTTCGAGGAAGGAGGAGAGGAGCCTCTGCGAGCCTGGCTTTCCTCGCGTACAAGTGTCGCGGGGACACCGGTAATTTTTCCTTTCCTCATTCTTACGACACCGTTGCGAATTGTCTCTTGAAAGACGACGACGACACGCATGCATGCACGTCGCGAAAAAGCGACCGGGATAACGAGGTCGAGAACGACGAATTTTCCCCGCGAGAGAGATATATAATTCACCGTGCGGTGTTTCCCTTTGAAGCGGGCACAAGGTTAGACCCGGAGTCTCACCACGGTACTCACCTGCGGCTCTGATCTTCCGCCAGCTGGTGCCAACTCCAGCCTCTCCGACACCGCCTGCAACACAAAGTGAGAGAAAAACATTTGAGAGCGAGTGGGTAACGCGACGACGCAGACGACGCGGCGACGGGGGCAAAAACGAGTACTTAGAACGCTTTCCGTCCCAATAAACGTGTATTTGCCCTCGCGTGAATTCGAATTTTTCCCGCTGGGGCGTGCGACGTGCTGTTTTATTCGCTTTATGGAGCGAACGACGACGACGACGACGACTCGATAAAACGCTCTCGGCGCGTTTGCGAAAAAAGAGATGAATTTAACGACTGAAAGGGGTCAAACGGATGTGAAGATCGACGATTAAGCGCGCATTATTCTTGTGACGTGGCTCGAAGGCGACGTACATGGCGGGCGGGAGAGAGAGAGAGAGAGAGAGAGAAATAGTACACATCCTCCACGTGTGCATGTTTTTCACGAGCCGCTCGCGGACCACTTCGTTATTTCGAGGACGGAAACGTAACGTAACGTAACGGGAACTCGCTGACTCGGTGGGTACGCGTTAACGACATAAACCAACTCGTTTAGCGACTCGATAACAACGGACCGATCCTGTCCCTCCGATCGTTCTCGAGCGCGTCAACGTTTTCGCAGAGCGAAATCCTCGTAATGAGGACGTTTCGCTCCGGCCGGTGTCAAGTAAATAGAGAACACTTTTATTAACACGTCGACTGTCGCGCTAAAATTGGATGTGAGTCCCGCGGGGCCAAAATTTATATTCACGTGATCCTTTGCGCGACGCTTCGTACTATCAAGGATGTATTGCCATAACTCAAAAAATAATTATAATTATATAAGATATCTGTGAGATTAGCATTTTTAATTCCTATTTTTAGTATCTTCTAAACTAAAAGTAAGATTTTGATGAAAAACTAGTATAATATTGAAGACCGGTGTGCAGACTAAGAACAGAAACGTAATTTTGATAAATACTAAATTTATGAGTGGTTCCCTCGATGCACCACTGATACATCCCTCAAGCATCTTTTTAAAAACTTGATGAAATCCTTCTTCATCAAGTAAAACCGTCACACGCATATCCGGGTGACGTGGTAATCGACATGTTACACGGGGCCTGCGCCTGTGGATAAAAACGTGCCCTTTGCACATTTCAGGTTCATCTCCGCTGTTATTACGCGTCCTGCGACGCGCGAGAATCCACGGTGCTTCTGCCTCCTCCCTTTCTCATTCTCTCTAACAACACTTTAGCGACTTCAGTCCTCATCACGGCTCCTCGCTATGCGCTCGTTCCCAGTTAAACGGGGTGTGTTTGGAAAGCCACCTGGACATTTCGCTCTCTCTCTCTCTCTCTCACAAGAGAGGAAAAAATAGACCGCCTCGCGTCGGCAAACAAATCGATCGGCTTTCGTGATCGGGAGAGAACCAAGATTTCCGGAGGGCGCGCGTTTACGAGAGTTCCAACGGAGCAACTATCTGGCGCGGGCAGGAAGTCCGCGCGGCGAAGAGGGTGGAGCGGCGTAATTACGTCGCTCCATAATACCCGACTGACTAATTATATCACTCGATAATGTCCGATAATTGCGGGCGATCCTCGGTACGTTAACGCGTCGTAGGTTGATATAGGATGTGTGTGTGAAGAGGAGGGGGGTAACAGTTATCCGCCATGCGCGAGTATCGGCTGAGTATATTAATTTCGTTAATACCGTCTGTCCTTTTGCTGAGGGAGACGCCCTCCAGGGGTCTATCCGGACGCGTAGACCGCGTATGTGACGGCTTTGGATTATGACGCGACTCCGAAAACACGCGATTAAAACGGAAACCGATTGCACACACACACACACACATTCGAGCGGCGACAATCGCGCTGCGCGACTCGTCGTCGCGCATTATCGACTACGGAGGGAGGAGGAGGATAGGGGGGGGGGGAGTATTACCTATGCGCGAGTGGCGCTGACTGTTACTGTCATTACTATCATTATCGCGGAGCGATACGTCCCGAAAATGCGAGCTAACGCAATTATCCGTCCACGGCGAGTCGGCGGGAAAGGGCGGGCGAACGAGCGCGCTCGCCATTCGGCCGATAATTTCGTTTACGTTCGCAAATTGCGACTCGCGACGCCGGTCATCCGGAAGAGAGGGACGGGAACAGAGAGAGAGGGGGGGGGGGCGTCGCGACGCCGGTGCTTTGCATTTCATTGATCCACGTCGCTGTATCAGGGACAGATCACGGCGCTCCGTGTTATGCACGGAAGCGATTTGGAAACCCTGCCGTGGGGCTCAACCCCCGCGGCGGGGATGGCGGCAGCTCTGTGAAACGTCAAGCCCGATGTGCGTATGCACGATGAAAATTTCGAATCACGTTAATCTAGCCCCCGGACTCTCGGTGTTTCTCCGTCGAGCTTTCGGCCTCGTATAATACTCGAAATTAGTCGAGAACAGTTCGCCGTGTACTCGAGGTCAGCTCAACGCGACCCCAAGCCCGTGGCCGGCTTTTAGCGATGCTTTTTCTCTCTCTCTCTCTCTCTCTCTCTGTGTATCGACACGGCACTTTTGGAGTTTGGTACGATCACCCACGCAGATTGCAGTGGCCGGCCGGCTTATCGACTAGCCGACCAGCGCAGCGTGTGTACCTGATGTGCCCGACCGGTTGTTGGTCAGCGCGCGCGGCCTGCGGTTTGCAATTTCGCTTTTACGGGCTGAGATAGGTCGTCCAAAAAGCTCGTAACCTTGAACACGCCCGCAGTTTCGCCCGATGACGTAACCTTCGTTATTTTGCGTAAATAAACGCGCGACCCATTTCGGGTCGATCGACGATCCCGGATCCTGAAATTGTGATCTCGCTCGGACAGGGAGAGGAGACGCTTATCTGTGCGCGAATTCGCGCGGGGGCTCGCTATCAGTCAATCACCCACTTCTCGTCTCCTAGGCGACAGGAATTCCGGAATTTCCAGAACCCCGGCTGGAGTAATGCGAGAGACGCGAGAGCGCGCGCGGATTTAAAGATTTTAAGACTTAAAGTTGGAAAAGGACACTGCAGCAAGGAGAGAGGAAGGGAGAAAGAGAGAGAGAGAGAGAGAATGATAGAGGGAGAGAAATCATAGTTGTAAAAAGGGAATCCATCAGTGTGCTCATTAAATATCTGTCCGCGCGGCGCACGACGATGAAAGATTCAATTAAAATAACATCCCGCCGGCCGGAATATCAATGTCCGTCGCGAACGCGTCCCCCCGCGAAAACTCGACTTTCCGTTCGGAATGGTTTCCTCGTTAGCGGAAATTACTTGGAGACATCAACGACGGGATCCCCCGGGACATGTGCGGTTGGCGTTGGCGGCGTGCTCAACACCACTCCGGAGCCGCACATTTAGCGGACTGGTCGTTGCACCGCACGCTAACTGTAATATAGGCTAACTATTCCCGCGAGCCCGGAGTCCGTGTCCATGAGCGAGCGCAAGTTGAGCCGCGTGTGTACCAGCGGAATACTTCCGCGTAGCTTACACCGGAGACACAGTGACACAATAAGAGGCGGAGAAAGGCGCGGGACGGCAGGGCGGTATGTGCGGAATGACGCTCGTTTAACCCCTGCCGCGCTTAATGGATCGCCGCGATGCGAGAGAGAACTCGGAGAAAAAATTTTTAATTTAAGACACACCATCCTCACGATATGAGAAAGCGCCCGATATACATATAGTCTATTCATTTCGTTCGCAGATGGGAGAAATGAAGGCACGAGGTCAACAGAGGCGCCTTTGTAACCGCCACGGGATGGGATCATAGTTTTAAAGCTTCGGAAAAAAAAAAAACAGTTTTTCCAATTTTTCCGTGGATCTCTTCTTCGGACTCTGTCCCGAGGGTACGGAAACTCGTTTAGAAAAATTCACACGTGTTCAATTAAAATCTGCCGCATCTAGTTTCTTCCGCACACAGAAAGACGAATTTTGCGTCAGAAATGTTCCATATTGAAATTTTGTATTACTTTAACATGAATGTATTAATTTCACATTACATCTGTGTCTCTTTTAGCACATTCCCCATTTTAAAGTAACACAAAATTTCAGTGGACCGTTTTTGACGCAAAATTCTCGCTGCGTGAAGAAGGAACTAAAAAAGAATTCGCGGATAAATTGGGAAAAAACGGATTTCTTCGGAAATGTTAAAACTGTAGGAAAAACGCGGCAAACGATGTCGAACGGCCGACTTGTACGGCTGCCGACTTGCGTAAAGCCTTGCATCTTTAAATATTTATATATCGGAGACGGGGGTGGAAAGTCAGGCGTGATTCCCGCGCAAGAGAGAAACGATGACCCGGGCGTTTTCAGAGATCTCTAGAGATCGCTAGCGATTTTCAAAGGGAAGCCCGATGCGCGCATAAACGACGTTGTTTGACTTCATCGTTCCGCGCGCTGACACGCACCTCGCAGAAGAGCGCACACATACACGCATACACATTGCCACGCGTCAGAGGGGGGGGGGGAAGTTCGCTGAATAAACAGAATCTCCTTGTTATCTCCCGGTTATTAGCGAGATGCGGCGTTAGTTACGGCGGTGTCGCTTCACAGAGCTCCTTCAATCTCCGGTGTCGAAGTTTTTCACGGTGCAAAAAGTCGAAAAGCCACTCCCATGAGAGTGGGAGAGTAGAAACCTCGTGTGTGTGTGTGTGTGCACCAAAGGCACGAGGAAAATATACCATGACATGCACACATGTTCACGCACACGGTGCGTCGTTGCGTGATTACCGACGTGAGAAGAAGACCGACGAGAGATGGGAACGTGTTTTCTCGCGCGAGTGTTCTTCATGCGTCTCCGGGAAGTGGGGGAGGGGGGGGGCGATGATGACTCTTTGCATTTTTCAAAAGTCGAGAGTTTCTCAAGACAACATCTCGGCGAGAAGTACATTGACGTAATTATAATGCCCGGCGAAAATTACATGTTGAAATCCTTCGCGATATTAACGATCGGCGTTAAACGCGACTTACATCATTAAGTATTTATTTTTACGGCTGAGAGGTCCTCGACGCACCTGTCAAAGCTCGTCGACAACGATATCCAGCCGCATTAGCCGGTTTGTTTCCCCCTAGTACCACGTAAACGAGCGCTAAAAGGCCAATAAACGGCCGACTTTACTAACGCCGTTGCTCTAAAATTTCCGGGCACGCGCGAGCATTTGACATTCAACATTCACGGCAAGCGCGCGCGCGAACACCTAATTAGCCGGCTGCACTATTCAGCGGCTTATTATTTTATTAAACGCCACCGACGAGCGGTTTAATCACCGGCCATGAGTACGCGCTTCGCTTTTAATCGCCCTCCGCCTTTCGCCTGCTTCACTAACGTCCGATCGTGCGCTCTTGTTGCAACGTTCGTGTCCTCTAAAGTGCAATCGATATGTTGTCATTGAGAAGTAATCAATAGTCACTGGGAGTCATAGTTATAAGTATAAAACTGTAAGTCGATAAAATCTCACGGAAAAAGTCCGTCTCAATTGTAGCGATTTTCCATCCAGGGAAAGCCAGCAGAAACGGCGAAAAAAGTATTATTTATTACTTTTTTTTTTATTATCTTAATCATTATAAAGATGTTGTCGATGATTTTAACTAAAAGATTCCTAATTACATGCTAGTTTACGTCGATCGTTTGATACGCATACTAACTAGTAACTTTCTATATTAGATTATCTTGATATCGACGATGCATGTAAACGATGGCGCACTGAGTTGGTACAATACACTTCAAGAAGATGTATCGTATTATCTTGATACGATATTAAATCGATATCAAAATAATCTAATAAAAAGTTATTAGTTAGTACGCGTATTAAATGGCCGGTGTAAATTAGAACCATGTTTAATTTACATATGTATTTGAAAAACATACTCATCCCGATGGGACTCGAACCCGATACCTCTCTAGCTCTTGAATTTACTACCATACAAACTATGCCAAATACGACATATGATTGAATGTATACACGTGTACGTGTATTGTAACAGCGATTTGCAGTGAATCTTTCACTAGCCAAAATTAGTGAAAATATAAAGGTAAAAATAATAATAAGTGGCGCATTAAAGAGGAGAGAAAGGCGCACTCAGAAGTTTAGTATTTATCAAGCAAAATTATGTTCCCCGTACATTTATTTTACTATCTAAATAATAAACGTTAACTTGAAATTGAGGTAAATATATATACATAATATTACAAGTACGAAAATATTTTGTTTTTCATATTTTATATTTATTTCGTATATTAATGCCATATTTATGCATCAGATCTAACAGAAATGCACAGATAATAGGAAGAGATATACGAATGTTTAAATATGTATATGTATTTCGAGTATTACTGTAAACTATGACCTTTACGTGTAGCTGTATTTTCAAAACGAAATGGACAATAATTCCGAAATTTATGCATAATGTCTGCATATTAGTCTTTAATGTCACAATAGATTGTTATCTTCAAAATTTTATGTTTATATATAATTTAGAAGATATTAAAAATAGAAATTAAAAATAGCACGGTAATCTTAACGGACACATATAAAAAGTGTCAACTTTAGTTGCAAATATCTCAGCTGTCAATCTTTTTCTAACTGCGCGAACAATTAGCTGATATTTCAGTGCAGACGTAGTACGAGTTTCATCGAATTCTTATCGATTTCTTATCTCATTTCGCCTTACAACCTCCTTGAGAGAGCGTGTACCCTTCGACAGCGCCGATCGAAAACAACCCCTCGTGCGGCCGCGCGAAGGAATAACATCTCTCACGGTGGAAAGCGCACAGCTTCCCCGGAACGGCCTAACGATTCATTCATTCAATTCCCGGGTGTGCGGCGCCGGGTCGAAATTAATTTTCTAGAATTTTAAAAGCTCGGTGTGCGCACGCGCGCGCGCGCTTTACGAAGCACCGGCGATTTAACATTTCATTTTCTCAGCCGTTCTCGGATGCGACATGAGGGAGCAGAGGGTCCGACCGACCGCCGTATCCGCGTGGACGGGTGCACGAATATCGTGTACGTGCGTGGTTCGCGATCGTTTCACGCTCCCCGATCATTCACGATCAACGTGTCCGTCATGGTGCCCAAACTTCGCCGGAAAAACACTTCCCCCCTTCGGCGACATGGCAAAATCGTCGTCGTCGTCGTGGTGAAGCGAAGAAGAGCTCATAATCGAGCGAAAACACTCGAAACTTCGGTATGACTTGAACTTCTCGAGAAGAAGCCGGAGTCCACCACCTTGGCGCAATTTTCGGCGCAAATTTGCATTCGAGCCACGGCTCCGGAATAATTTCTGAATTAAGGACCGCCTCTCTCGCCAAGGGCTCATCGTCGAGAGAGAGAGGGAGGGAGAGGAAGAGAGAAAGAGAGCGGGTCTGCGCGATACACACGCACTCCGGGCGGTTTGGCAACCGCTGATCCGTCTATACGGTATCCTGGCCGAGGCACACCCTCGCACACAGGCGGGCGTACGCGTGTCGGTCAGTAGCGTCCGCTGGTAGTGGTTATCGGGCACACTCGCCGCGCGGACGGGTGTTTCGCCCGAGCGGATCGCGTTATTAAATCAGCCGACCCTCTCGTCGCGCAACCCTCGGGCGCGAGGAGCGTCGGGCTGCGACGAGAACGAGTCATTCGCTCGGGACGGGAACCTCGACGGAACCTCAACGCGTACAACGCCCTATTTTTAATACTTCGACAACAGCGGCCTTGATTCCGCGTGCCGCCCTCGGCGATATACGCAACCGGAAAATAACGCGCGATCGATCGATCTTTCATTTCAGGGAGCTTTTTTCCCGATGAGCTTCGCGACGGGCGAGCTCTCCGTTTCTTCGGCTTTCAATCCGCGAGAGAGAGTCGAACGAAAGTGGTGCACGTGGCCGATGGAAAATTGAAAGATTCTCCACGCTCGATCTTGAATTTCGTTCGTTCATCATCGAGGTATTAGTTAACGAGGAACATCCGTCGCTGTCGATATCGGAGGAGGTTTCTCTCTCTCTCTCTCTCTCCATCTCTCTCTAATGCCGCAACGTGCGACCACTTCATCGACTAGTTCTCGGCGCAGGACAGCGCCGGTCGATAACGCCTTATTTTTAGTCCCGGCGCGTCGCGACGGAACCGTTTCGTGCTTCCTCCGCGGCTGACGACGTTCCCCGATCCTGCGCGTCGTTCGCGAGAGGAACGACGCCGGCAGGACCGAGAGACGAGACACGTTGCTAGCGGGGGGTTATTAAAAAACGTGTGCAGAATGCGACGGGGAGGAGCCGAGCGAGAGAAGAGAGCTTCCGACGAATTAATACAGCACGGAATCTCTTACTCTCCTCTCGTGCCATGTCCCGCGAGCTGCTGCTCGTGACTGGTCACCGCCCGCCGTAAAATCGATAACCCTCGTGGAAAGCTACGGGGGGAGACTAATAAATCCTCGAGCGGGAACGGTGCCGACGACTCGTCTCGACTCCGTCTGAAATACTCCGCCGACACAGTATATGTAGATAACTGATTCACCAATAAATTCGTAATACCGTTCACTAGCTCGCGTCATTGCTTGACGCAAGAAAAAGCACCGGACGAATATATATATATATATATATATATATGTATATCTGTGCGAAGAGTTATTGCACGATTTATTGCGCGGTCAAATTATTTCTCGCGGCTGCCACGCGGTATCTGAAAACGGATTAGTGGACGTAGAAATTCGTCCTCTTCCGAGTTCGCAGAAACTGCAAAGTGTAATGTGTAAAAAATGTTATATGTTCATTTCTTACAAACAGATTTGTTTTATCGTGTATCATTGTTATATTATTTATATTATAGTTTGGAAAAATCGCTCTTTTTCGCTTTTCTGCGGAAGAAATTTCTGCGTGGAGAATGAAAAAAAAATCTTCTCCACGTTTTTCGCAGAAGAAAATCGAAAAGGATTGCGGAAAATTGAAAACCTCGCGTTTTTTCCCGAGCCTTCAAAACTATAATTCACATATTACTTTTTCAGCAGTTCCTGCTGTTAACTTGGGGAAAGGATGGAAAAAGAATTCGTCGAGCGACGTCACGAATTCTCCGTCGACGTCGTTTCTGCGAAATTTCGTTTCGGGCGGAAAGAGACGCTCAAGTGTGCGCGCCACTTATTATCGAGGCTGTCTCGCGCACCGCGAAGATTCGGATTGCAGATTTCAGCCCGCTTTGAAGCTTCGAGACGCACATGCATTTTTGAAGAGCCACTGATACCGGTTACCAACGCGACTCAAGGATCCGCCGGGCGTGCACCAGTCCCGTGAATAATGCAGACGAGCGGCACTAATCTAATAGCGATATATATCGTGTCACAGACGCCGAATCACGTACGGACGAAATCCCCGCTCAGACGTAAGCTGACGTCAAAGGGCGACCATCTATTTTTTAACTTTAAGAGAGAGAGAGAGAGAGGAGACCTTTAGCGCGGCTTTTTTCCGGCCGCTCGGCAAGGGTTTTTCTTTTCAGAGAGCCGTTACTTTCCTCGCAGCTCGCAACGACAGAATTTTCAACTGGCTCGAACACACACACACATACACATACGGTTTTTGCGACGCAACTCCGTCCGTGCGGAATTAGCGGTTCGCGCGTCGATCCGTTCGAATCTTCCGCACGCGATCTCTCGCGTATCTCCCTTTTATCATGACGTATATCTCACTCTACAACCTCTTTGGCTTTGATTTTTCACGCTGGCCGAAGAAAAACAAGGAAAGGAGAACGACCCACTTGCCGAAGAATACGAGACGGCGGGGTCAAACACCTCTTGCCGCTGCACTGTGTGCACTTCGTGATTTCCGCGACTGGTAATCACACACAACGGTTATTAACCCCACGAGTCAGCAGTCGGTCACGTAGATGAATATCGATCCTTCCTTCCCCCCTCCCCCTTGTTCCTCCCCTTCTTCAAATCCGAGTGGAGTTCTTGGATACTTGAAAAAAAAAAATGGTAAAAATTGTCGTTGCATAATAAATCACACGCTGCGGAGCTAAGAGCCGAGGAGGCGCTTTTCCTCGTCAAGCCGCGAGCGTCTCTCGCGAGGGGATGACAGTGATGAGCTAACGGTGTATTTTCAGTCGCGAAAATAGAGCCTGTAATTCGATTTTCCACTGATACAAACTCATACTCGCTCATTTATTCTACAAGACAGTACTGCCGGCGACGTGGAAATTTCGGTAATATGAAGCTCGTTAACCGAGTTTGTTACAAGGTGACGGTAAAAGAGCGGGCACGTATCATGGTCGAATCAACTCCTCGATCCGCCGCCTCTCCGAGAAATTTTCCGCGCCCGTCCTCCGCTGTCATCCTACGCTCAAAGGAAGAATTAGCCATGGCTAAAATCTAACAGTGGCAGCTAAAAAAGGGACAGTTGGTGTCGTTGTTAATGCAGCTAAATTTATTGGCCGCGGTAGCAACGACTTTAGCTGTTAAAGGTAAAAGGTGTTCGCTGTGGTACCTTCATTTGGATAAATAATAAAGGACGATGTATAAAATGGGTTGATCCCATTTCGGCCTCCGGGGTGACAAGTAAAAACGGTATGTTTTTTGCAATTTTTGAATAATTGCTAATTCTGGCTTTTAACAAATTTTAATTTGTCAGGGAAGTATTAAAATCAATATATAAAGCTATTAAATATGTAAGAAGCTATTACGAGACGAACGGTATGTTAATGGAAATTTAAAATTATAATAAAATAAACAATGTTAGGAAAAACATTAACTGAAAATCGGCCGATACGCAAACAACACAAATTAATAAATGAAAAAGGCCTTTGATGAAAGCGAATCTTGGTACTTAAGAATATTTTTTAAGTAAATCTTACAATTTTCAGTAGCATTTTTAATGAACAGATATCTATATATTTTACATAGAAGAATATATATATAAGAAAGAAGAAAACGAAACATTGAGAAAATATAAATGGAACATAGTCACATTTCGGTCCCGAGAGTATGACTATAAAAAAGTTCCACAGTATAGAGTGCACGGACGTGATCAGAACATGAACTACTAGAAATGAAAATATTATCACATTTTACTAGCAAGAAAACAGGAATGGATACGTCCATAAAGTACAACATTAATAATTTACGATACCAGATGTTTAATAGCTTCATACGCTGATTCTATTACTTTCCCAACAAAGAAATTTTTTCAAATCAGAGTCAGATTCAGTAGTTCAGAAATACAAAAAAACTACAAAAAACGTTTTTGCCATTCCGAGGGCACTAAAATTGGCTCGTTTTACCCATCGTCCTTTAACTGTGTTAGAAACGATATCAGTTGTTCCTAATTTAGACTCTTAGGCGATAATTCTCTCTCTAAGTGTAAAACCCGAAAAAAGTACGCGCACCACGGTAATCTGAGCGCGTAACTGACTGAACGACATCAATGATACTATTATTACACCAGGTTCACGCAGAGCCACTGACGACGGGGTTACGGGCGTAGGTGCGCGCGCCGGTCACCGATAACTCTCGTGACGCGTTAACACATACAACAGGCGTTGCCGTGCGCGTGTTTTCCCCATGACGTAACGGCCACTTTATAAGTGTCGGAGCGCGCGCCGCGATTTTACTCGCCGGAGAATACGTCATTGTGCCGAGAAGGATGCGGGAGGAACTGGATGAGGATCGTGGCTTGAAAGGCAAGACGCAGATCTCTACGACGCCGGTGATGACGATGATGATGCAACCGCGCGGCCCCGTGCATGCCGACCACACCTTGCAATTCGCGGCGTACGAACGCGCTTATTATGTGCGTCACGGCGATATTTCGCGAGCAAGTCATTTAATTGTAGCGTATCGAGATGAAGACGGAGACGAGGACGTGTTGTCTCTCTCTCTCTCTCTCTTCCTCTTGCACTCAGTCGTACTATCATAGCATTATTATATCTGTTATTTATATTCATTTTCATCCATTATTTATTCATTCTCATAGCTTATTCATTTTCTGCTGTCCAGTAATCACATAGATTATTCATTTGTAATTATTATTTCTTACTTTTCTTTCCTTATTTTCGATATTCCTCTTTCTATTTTCTATTACTATCCATACCCGTTTATACGGAAAAAAATATTTTGTACTTGTGTTAAAATCGATCCTTGTTAAAATTTTCGTGTTAATTTTTAACATGTCCATGTGTTAACATGTTATATTTAACATTGTAAGTGTTAAAATAACACATTGTACACTTCAATGTCGATTAATATTATGAATATTAATTTATTTTGTGTTGGTTTTTGAAACAATATTTGTGCTACTTTTCAACATATTCACCTAGTGCTAAATTAACACAAATATTTGTGTAGACCGTTTGAGACGCGTGAAATAAGTTACATTTAACACAGTATTTTTTACCGTGTAGCTTCGTAAATATATATTGTTTCATTTTAATATCATTCGATATAATCACTCATTATACATCATTCCTCATTGCGTATTTAGTTCAAAGTTGTCGCTCACACACTCATCGATATTTCTAGTTACTTATTCTCGAATGTCTCCTTTTGTATTTGATTATAATATTATAATAGCCATTTTTTAATATTTTTTTGTTAACTCATTATATTATATTTTAAGCAGCCTCGTCCCAAGGTTATGAATAAATCCATCTATCTATCTTACTCTAGATAATCGTCGGGACTCCATTCTCGGAAACGCGAGAAGCGCAGCGGCATCTTGCTGCGAGTTACAATGGTGTAATTGCAGCGACATTGTCTTCGAGGTGAAACAATGTGACGTAAAGGGAACAGAAGGGGAGAGGAAGGGAGAAAGGAGAACAGAGAGGGAGAGAGACAATCGCGTCACTTTACTCAGCACCTTAGTCTTTCTTCGCGAGCACGCCGGCTGCACGCCGGAAGGAAGCTCACGATTTTCTTTCTGGCCCGACCTTCAGCGAGTTGAAATGCTCTGAAGCTTCACGTAAAGACGAGGAAGGAAAAATACCGAGTATTTCGGGGAGAAGAAGCTTTCTAGGCCACGAATAATAGCGGCCTAGAAGCGATTACGCGAAACGAATCGAGGCTTTCTGTCTCTGCCGTCGAGCACTCAGAGGAAGATTCGATGTGTCTCGAAATGATTCCTCGAATAGGTTTCGCGGTTTGTATGCATTTGCTTCGCGTATGAATCCTATGATTTTAGTCAAAATTTTGGCCCCATGTTAAAACTTTAATTCTATAACATATCAGGAGCTAAGATAGTGAAATAGATTCAATTTCAATTATTTATAGATTTAATTTCAATTCTAATGTAATATAACCCCTACTTTAACCCTAATCTTAAATTCCCGTTTTCAATGTTTTAACGTCAAAACAGGCCGTTGAACAGCATTAAAATTCAATCTGTACACGGAGAAAATATTGTAATAAAAATTACCACAAAATTTGTCAAGTTGGACCATAACGGAAATATGACCGAAATTATTATATGCGTTGTAATCTTTAGTGACGCATACAATGAAGTACATCATTAAAAATTACGACATAATTTCGGTTATAATTTCAGTACAGTCCAACATTACAAAATATTGTGATAATTTTTACTATAATATTCTCTCCATGTGGAATTAAAGGTTCAAGAGAGAAGTTAAAAAATGTCAGTATAGTCAAAACAGGTTTCTATCAATCTATAGTCTAAGTAAATGCAAACTATCCTTAAGAACGTCAGAGTAGCGTCCAAATTTCGACTCGGGGTGCCGCTTGCTGTTGCACCGCGATTGCTGAGGCACCGTGGCGGAACGCAGGAACAACGATGCTATTTTTCACGAAAGCGCCGGCGTCCAAGACTCTCGACACGCACGATTTCCGCTGAAGCGAGCTCGACGCGGATGGGCTCATTAAGATGTTCCTCCGGCGAACAATGGACGCGACGGCCCGTACAACCGATTACGCGTCATTTTATATAAGATTGTATCTAAGTGGATTTGCTTAATGTATTTACAGCGAATCTGGCCGCAGCCTTAAGGAGCTTCCAGTGCGCACGCGATATCACATGTAACGGGCATGTAACGGACCCAATAGTGGAGAATTCGACGAAAAAAAAAAAAAAAGAGAGAGAGGAAACGGAAAAAAAGGATGAAATAACACAGGGAACGCGGGAAACGGGAGAGGGTAGTTCGAGCTGAAATCGTTTAAGTGCTATCACATGTTCCACCTTTGCGCGAGTTTTAATTACATCCTGCAATTTCGGGACGAACCTTTGATATCGCCGCTAATTGATCGACGTCCGTCGCGAAATCGATCGTCTGGGGGGACGAGGAGGAAGGGGCTGATTTAACGCACAATTGGCGAGCGAAAAAAGGTATCGGCGAAATAATTCAAGCGCATTGTTAATTCCGAAAGACTCGTGTCAGGAAATTAAATCCAGCAGCCGGATAATAATTGAGTCAATAAGAGACATTCGGTAAAAACCAATGGTTAACGGTTCGGCTCGAAAGAAATGTGATTTTATATGGTCTAACGAACCACAGTTCATATGTGTGTTGTGTGTGTGTGTGTGTGTGTGTGTACATATATGTATATATATATCGTTGAGATTTAACGAAATGATTCTAAAAAATAAATTAAAAAATATAGAGAGAAAAATAATAAAATAATACTAAGTTTGCGCTATCTCTCTTTTTTTTATCTCTCGCTCTCTCTCTCTCTTCCTCCCCTCGAGCGGAAACGTATTCCGCCTCGTTCGTTCCTCGATAGATCCGTTCTCGGAACTATCCGCGGTTCCTCGCTTCGCGAGCAATGAAGGACCAAATTGGCTTTCTACGTTGGCCACGTTCTGATCAATCCGAAGCTGCCTCGCGAGAGAGTATTGATTCTTCGCTCTTTTAAATAAATGATACGGCATTGTTTTTCATCTACAGAACGCGCGCGCGGACGCGTTCCGGTCGAGGGATCCGGCCCCATTGTTCGAATAAATTTTGAATTTCGAGAATTTTTAATCGAAAACCGTGATTCGGGTTACATTTGCAAAGTAAATCCTGCAACTTTACCCGGGTTATTTTCAAATCGTTGCCCTCGCGAGAAATCGGAGAACCCGGTTCCTGGGTTAGCCGGAGCGACCGCTTCGCCGATTTATTAGCGTTGCTTCGTTAATGGCCTTAAAGAATTAGCCGGCGACAGCTAACTCGGTTGCAGCGACTCGCCTGTGCAGCAAATGGTGCTTAAGCCGACAGGGCGACGGTCCCTCCATCTTTCTCTCTCTCCCTCTCTCTCTGTCTCGTCTGATCCAGGCAGGAGACGTTAAGGGGGTTAAGCAAACTTGGTCGAGACTCCGCTTTGCAGATAACGTTGCACGCTCGTCGGCGCATTACGACGCGCGAATGCACTTTGAAATCCACTTAAATGCACGCGCCGAAATCAGGCACCGGCATCTACGGACGGTTTTAGAAAAAGGAAGGTAGGTTAGGTAGATAGGTAGAACGAAAGTAGGTAAGAAGTTACGAAGCGACGAAGATGAGCGAATCGGCCGCGATCCAATCATGTTATCGCCGAACGAAATTCCGTCTCGATACATCGTCGGTCCTTCGGCCGCGCGCGTCTTCTGTGTATCACGTTCGGTACTTTCCAAAGTGCAATCGGTGTATTATCACTGAGAAGTAGCCAATAGTCACTAGTGATAAAGTTATAAATATAGCACTACAAATTGGTAGAATTCCGTTGCAAAGATCTGTTAATAGCAGCAAGCGTTTTTTTTTCTTTTCATCGGAGAAATCTAACCGCAAAGACAGTGAGAAAATATATTATCTATTGCTTTTTTTTTATTATTTTAATCGTGCTCTTTAAATATTGTCAATGATTTTGCCTGAAATATTCTTAATTATGTTTAATCGATTTAATTTATATCATATTTGAAAGACTCGCTTATACTACTGATGGAACCCGAAACTTCTGGCTTTTGAATGTATTACTACACGATTTACATCAAATACAACATATGGTTGAACGCATATACGATATGTACATATATTTCTGCTACGGGACGCGTAACAGCGATTTGCGGTGAATCTTTCATTCTGGCCAAAATCAATGAAGTATTAGCAGCGCTGCCATCCAGTCGCGAACGGAACAAAAATGTGAAATAGTGACTGCTTTTTGACAAAAAAAAATAGTGACTGCTTTTTGACAAAAAAAAAGTGACCTTTCAGGTATCAAAGTAGTGATCAAAAATGATATTTTTCGTCAAATTCTGAAAGTAATTAAGGCCATTTGAGTAAAAAAATAACACTTACTAGGTTTACTTTTAAATAACTTAACATGTAATAGATAACTATATAGACAACATGTAGCGAGTTTTTTTTCATAGAACGTCCATCCAATTTCACGAAAGTCCATAACAAGGAAAAACCAAGAGCATAAATAATACAAATACGCTTTCGGATTAGTTTCAGAGAGAGAGAGAGAGAGAGAGAGAGCGATAAAAATACGTATAGAACGTCTATATTTTATAAATCTAACGAAAGCTCGGGAAAAAAAGCGATTACAGTGACCCATTTTGGAGGATAGTGAATTTTTTAGTGACATATAAAAAAAAGTAGCTTAAGTGGCCTAAATGGCAACGCTGAGCACGAGATAAAAAAGCTAAACGGAAGTGTTTGCATTCAAACTTAGTGAATATCCCGTGATTATCGGTAGAATATTGTTTCTCTGATTCAATCAGCAACATTTTCACTGATTCAACTCAAGAGAGGCAAGGCCGAAGAATTCATTAGTGTTTTTAACAAGGCTTTTCGCGGGGCGTTGCAAGACACAGAGACAGAAGGCGTTGGGGGGAGGGGGAGTCGTTCGCAACGCGAGCGCGATTCCCTCTGACCGCGAAATATGTTTTCCCGTAATCTCGCCTGATTACTCACGGTTGCACGCGCGCGCCGCGCGGAGTTTCGATCAAAGTAAGCGGCGAATTAAAAGCTGCGAGGGGAACGATTTAAAGAGCGGATTAATGCGGATTTGCCGTCTGTGTGTCCGTACGCGCACCTTTGCGTTTTTACAGCAGCCGAGAATTAAGCCGTGCGCGACGAGGGCGGACGCGTTTGTGTGTCACGGATTATGATCCGCGATCGCGGTGGTTTCGCGCTTTCTACGCGAATAACAGCGGCGACGAGGCCGCGGACTCGCTTTGAAATTTAAATCGCCGGCGGCGCGGAGACGGCGAAACTGTGTATTCCCTGTGCCCTGCGGCGTGTACACTGCAAAAACGCGTTGGAAAGATCAACCGTGCGACAAACACGCATTTATTGGTCGCATTCAGCGCGCAGAGCAGCCGCTTCGCGAACGTTTTTCCGCGGTACGTCAGCGCGGAAAGTACGCTCCGGCGACAGTGCAGTAACGCGTTCTTCGCCTCTCTCGCCTTTTTTCTCTCCTCTTGTCGCGATCGATAGCTACTTCTTTTTCCAGCAGAATTGAAAACGCGTCGCATATTAAGTGCAACGTCGTCCGAACGTGCCCAAGTGCCGCGAGAGGAGCCGGCAGCCGTGACTCGAGAGAGCATTCGACTCGCGGAATACATCCGGCCGCGTTCCGAACGGGCGTCGCTAATCGCTGCTCGCGAGGCGCTGCTTCGTTCCGCAGTCGTTAATCGAACCACGTCGCCCGTACGTACCCAGGTGCGCCAGGTGGCGTAATTCTTCGAGATTTTAACGAGACATTGTTCGCCCAGTGCACTCGTCCAGCGGGGATTCGAAGATTTTCAAGTCTTTGAGATCAACAAGCGACCGTCGCTCGCGATTACAGAGCGTACCCAAAACTTGCCCGTAAATTTATAGGACAGATTCTACGTTGAAAAATAAATTTTTAAAAAGTCTTAGTAAACATATGTTCGCAAAAGTTTGGGTACTGAAATGCAGCTTTCAGAAGATGACGATGAAAGAAAATGTATCGCAATAAGCAGGTCAAGAATGCTAATACAACACTTTTTTACTTATTTTTGAAGGTAACACCTATCAATTGTGATATTTCTGTAAATAAGCTAGAAGACTGTTTCCGGGAATCTAACAGGCATGCGATAGCATTGGTAATAATGAAACAATATTCGAACGAGTAGGCGCATCTTTATCCCGCAGATGTCAATTGTGCATTGATAAGGAAGACAGACATTTTGAACACTTTTTATAACAATACACGTCTGGTTATTTATTTGTAAAACATGATTTAATGAATAAAATATCTATTTTTTAATTGAGATTGTGCGGCAGCTATATAGCTTTTCATGGTACGGTTTCGAACGTTCATGACAAGATATTTCACCGTTAGCGTGAATAATACAAGTACGTTTTCACAACAATTTCATTAAGAGACACGGCAAATATATATATAGAACGTCCACACATTTTACAAATTTAATGGCGGCTCAGGAAAAAAAGTGTCTATAGTGACCCACTTTGGAATTCAACACGGAGTGAATATTTTAATGACTTATCAAGTGATAAAAAGTGGCTTAAGTGATTGGCGCAACAGCGCTGAAATTTGACTCTCACAACCAGAAATTCCGTTCCCTCCCAACCAAAATGCGTTTGCCTCCATTGTCGGGTAGATCTAATCAAACTCATTGTTCAGCATAGTTTGACTTTGATCATGATGGCGGAAAAAGCGGCTTAAGGGCGTAATTATGATTTTCACTCCGCTTTCACCCGGCCGATCGCGCGGATTTCTCCGTTTATTTTTCCGCCGTGTTCCGACGATCTCGCTCCGTTCGTCCGTCCGCGAGACCGGCCTCGCGATTAGTTTCGCGCACAATTAGCGAGAGGATCTGCCGCGGTGCAAATCGTGCGTGGAGCGGTTTGTTGCGCAACGCCGCGCGGCATCGCGAGCGATGCATCGCGAATAATTAACAGATCGAGGGCGCAATCACCGAGCCGATGAATAAATTACGGCGCAATCAGCGCCGATTCGCCTCGACCACTACCACGGTGTGTATCGGTTCCTCGACCAATTTCCACGAGCGGATCGCCGGCCGACAGGTGCTCGTGTTTGCGAGTTTCGCCCGCGGCGGGCAAAAGACCGTCTCGCGAAAAGCGGAAATCGCTCGAAACGACGAATACTTAATCCGCGTGTTTCAACGCGTCAGGAATTTATATTCGATATAATATTCAGGCGCGCATTTTATCCGACGTGAACGCGCGCGCGCACGCACACTCGCGACGTATCACAACGCTGCAGGGAGATCAAACGACGTATTTCGCGTATTCGGATTTCATCGTCCGTGCGTTTACATCTTGCATTCCGCCGTTGTCGATAGAGGGAGAGAGAGAGAGAGAGAAAAAAAAAAGCGCGCGTTTAGTCGCATTTACAAGCGCGTGCACGCGGATTTTTTCCGCCGTCAGTTTGTATTGTTTTATACCATTTTTTTTTTGTTGTAGTTTTGCGCGCGCTTTCCACCTCCCCCCCTCCTTCCCTCGCCTACGTTCGCTCCTCATACGGAGTGCATGCGAAAAGCTGTCAAAAGCGGTCGGTCGCTTTTGGAGAGCGCACGATTCGCGAATATTTTTCGGACGAAATTTCATTCTTTGAGGTTTCCCCGTTAATTCCGCGGGCTATTAATCACTTCCGCGGAGTGGAGTCTTCAAAACATTCGCATTAATATTTTATCATCTGCGATAAAGTCTGGGTGTACGCGGTCCGTCAAAGTGCAGCGTTCGAGTCAAAGAAGCGCCGCTCCACCCGCTTCTGCTTCTGACATTTCTCTTTCGGCAACGCGCGGCTTTCGAGAGCTCTGTGCCGGTGGCACGCGCAATTAGACGATAAACATTACGAGGGGAGGCTAGTTCTGGGAGTGAATTAATTTAGGTGTAATATTAAACCGAATTCCTACGAAATTATACAAATTAATTCCTGCGACGACGCTTTTCCGTGCGCCGTAATTTTATGCCATTAACGAGAAAGTAAATTGGATATCGCGTTAATTTGCGCCCGGTGGACACCGGAAGAATTCGATTAATTTGTGGGAAAAAAGGGGAGGGGCGAAAGTAGGTTATGTCATGCGAGACAACAAAATAAATGCGAACGGGTGTATATTATGCGACAATAAATCCGGCGAAAGGGAAAATTTGTGGCGTCGTAACGCTGCCGTTACCGGTATGGCCGGTTTAATAATTTATAAATAATCGTTTCGCATGTTAATGCGTGTATGCGTGCGTATACGTGTGTGTGCGTGCGTGTGTATATGCGCGCGCATGTATGCACACGTACACAAGGAAACATGGCAAAATTGAAATATTGAACGTGAGAATTAAAATCGAGTTTAACGTTGATGTAAAATTACAGGCAATTACATGGAACGATTATCTTACAGGATGCGCACCGTTCCAGTTAAACGCAGACTCGGATTTGCGTTTAGAGAACTACAGTCGCGCGTTAGTCACTAATAAGATTACAATCGCAAGATTACAATCGTTTCGTCTATTAAGTAAATTCAAATTAGCGTACGTGCTGTTGCATCTCAAGACGGGATCAGCAGAATCAGAATGTAGATTCGATGCTTCTTTTACGTCACGGTCAGATGGACCGGCTGAAAAGCGCGATAATGGAAGAGCCGTAATGCCGACTTGTTCATAAAACGTTTTAATCGAGAGAAAAATTTAAAAAAATATTTTTTTTTTACATATATTATACATGTTATTATATAACATATGTTTTTTTATTTAATATATTAAACACACAAAGTAAAAACTGCCGTCTATTAACATTTTTCCCATGGCGCGGAAAAAAGTTGATATCACTTTTCGCAGCGTCCATTTGGTAAACACGCTCCCATAACTAAAATTGAATCTCCCTTCTCTCTCTCTCTCTCTCTCTCTCTCTCCTGGTTGCCGCGTTGCTTGCGAAATTACTGGAAGACGACGCTAAAATGCTAATTACACGCGACACGAGTGGGGTTCCGTCGCCCCGGGTATGCGCGCCTCCTTGGAAAATCCCTTCTGCGCGGCGCGAGATAAGTCATTCGGCGCACTCATGGGAAGAGCGCGCTGCATAATTCCCATAAAATCTACCCGCACCTGCGCGCTCTCGACTCGAATATCCCCGTAATTAGATCCGCCCGCGAGAGTTTTCATACACACGCCGAATCGCCCTTCCCGCCCCCGCCCTCCAATGCAGCGCGCACACGCCCTCCCTCCCTCTTTCTCTCTCTCTCTCTCTGGGTTCTCGATTGTTTTTAAACGCGTTCTTTTTCAACGAAAAGCCTGTTTACGCGATGCGGCATGTAACATCAATAAAAGCGAGTTGCATGCACGCATGGCCGCGTGCGTGAAACGGGCGTGACACAAACGAGCTATTAATGACGGCCGCTCGTCGTCGCTCGTGTATGATTTAAATGCCGCTTTTAAATGGCCGTAACGCGAGGTATTTAAACGACAACAGCGCGACCGGTTGGTCGGCTGGTCGGAAATGTCGACCATTCTCAAGGCGTAACCCGAAACGACGAGGTGCTCACTCTCTCTCTCTCTCTTTCCCTCTCTCTCTCTTTCTCAATCCTCATTTTTTAAAGGATATTTTTTTAGCTCCGTACATCATGCTTTACTGATTGTTATTTTCTATATCTTGCCATCACTATGAATTTTCTTGTCTCTTGCGCTTTAGAGGATTTACCTCGAGACGCTGAATATATAATGTTCTCTCTCTCTCTCTCTCTCTTTCTCCCTCTCCCTTTTTCGCCTGAAATTACGCAATCGAAATGCGAGAAGTGGAAACCGGCGCGGTTGAATAAGCGTTTAATATAGCGATTACTAAATGAACAAACCTGAGACGATGACACAGACCGTGTGTCTATATAAGGAAGTTATTTAGTGGATACGGAAGACACACACACACACACACACCTCTCCGACGATACGGCGGCGGCCCTAATGAGGTGAGCTAATATCGCTAATATCATCATCGGAATGCCCGTCACTCGGAGTTACGTGGGGTGTGACGGGGCCTGAATTCACATGAGCTGCCGCGGAAGAAGCCAAATTCGTCGTCGTCGGGGCAGCATGACGTAAGGAATTCCGGTATATTTCTTTTAGTCGAACCGACATACTCGCCGGTCGCTGATGTAATCTCTCGGGTGTCCACGCACGATGTCGACGATCGCGACCAAATCGATGGGCGCGGATCATTTTCGAATTACGACGCCGACGATCGGTTAATGCGGCAACGATACAGTCGGATATGTAAATCGAACCGTCGGGGTCCTTTATGGAGTGTTTTGCCGTACGCTCTCAAAATTGCATTACCGCGGGACGGATTATTAATTATTGTGCGCGGAATATCAGGAGAATAATGGAGCGGCAATGACAGAGAGAGACGCGCATTATTACGACCTCGGTGTGGTTGCGTTACAGAATTGCGGGCCGCGTAATTCGCCGGAGTCGGGCAGGCGGCGAGCGAAGCGAGCGTCGCTTCCAAGTAAAAACGGGGAATGTCATGCGGCGGAGCGTCAAATCGATCGAGGATTACTCGAACCGTCTCTCTCTCTCTTTACACACGACCCACGGTTTCTCACCACCCACCGCCGATGCCCACACGCGAGCATCGCGGGCAGTGGTAAAATTTGCATCGGCCGATCGGAAGGAAGCCTCCGCGCGCGCGAATCTCCTCGTTCGGCGCCATCGATAGAGACCCAGTTTCATAAAATTACAAAACTCACGCTGGCGGATGATAGATGGAGGATAAATTACTCCTGCTAGGATCCTCTCTCTTTCTCTCTCTCGCCGACGCGCCAAAGGCTCGACGTTAACACGCGAATTCGCGCGCGATCGATCACTTTCCTCGCCGATCGCGTCCGCGCTGTCTCCCGATCTGGAGAGTCCTCGGGAAACACAGCCGTGACTCTGCGACGTTATAAATCGCTTGGACGTTACCACGAAACACGATCGTACCGCGATTCGCTCCGAGAATGGACACGGCCAAGACGCCGAGGAGCGAAGGGAATCGTGATTCTTGCATCGTCCGGCGTTACGAGAGAGCTTCGCGATTTCGCGAGGCCGGAGAAATCGCTGTCCGTCGCGATGCGTACACGGCATCGCGGTCATTGATCGGAGCATTTGACAGCCGCCATGGCCGGAATCGCTACCGGCGCGTAATTTCGGGCCGGTGGAGAAAAAAGCGGAGTTCTCTCTCGCGGCACACACTACATCGATCGCCGCAGCGCGTCTTGCTGCGCCTGACATTTGCCTGGCTCAAGGGTGAAAGCGCCGCGCGCGAGAGCTCCTCGCCGCCGCTCGCACGTTCGAACACGGCCGCCTCACGGTGTCGGGATTAAGCGACGAGAGAGCGAGAGGGGAAGAAAGAGGACAAAGACGATAAGAAGAGAATTTCTTACCTGGACGCGGCAGACGGTCGATAGGACGCCGAGCAATGCGGCCAGCGCCAGCATCCCCTTCATCTCCTTCCTCTTCCCGGCCCACCTACGGGGATCCCACGTCCTCTCGCTCTCCTCGGCGGCTCGATGAGTGTTTCGCTCTCACGAAGCGAAGTCCTTCGCGAATTCTCCGCGAATCCTGCGGACCCCTTTCCTCCTCCGTGTATGTGCGTGTCTCTCTCTTTCTCTCTCTGTCCCTCTCAGTCTACCTGTCTGTGTATGTCTCTCTCTCTCTCCCGTTTTCTCCTCGGACGCTCCTCTTTTCTATCCGACGAAAAAGAAGAAGAATAGAAGGGAGCGCGGTTATACCGTCGTATCGAACGCGCTATATCAACGACTCCGCGGTATTGCGGGATTCGACGGCCCCGATTCGTTGTCGTCGCGCTACTGCGATTTTACCTGGCGCACAATTCACCCGCCGTATATACCACCGAGAGCGCAGCGAACTACTGCCTGCCTGCCGCACGCCGCCGTTGTCGTCGTCGCCGCCACCGCCGCCGCCGCTGGGTGGGTCGCTCCGGCGAGCGAGCAAGATGGAGGCGCATGCCGGCGCATGCGCGGCGCGGCCAGTCGATAACGTGGCGGGAACGCTGCGCGTTCAAACGACACGAGCGCGCGCGGCGATGATTCGAGCGGCGCGCGATTTTCCGGGAATGGATCGCCTGGATTATTAACACGTCGGACAGCGCGAGAAACTCGACAAAGACCTTCGAAGCGGCTCCACCGAGACCGCCGAGTTCGCGGTTACTACAAAAAACGTGAGTTTATTGACAAATATGCGCGCGTAACGGCGGGTCCGGCTCGCTCGCTCGCTCGCTCGAATGTGTTTATATTTACGGATCAATAAATTCCTTAAGAACGTATATGCACGGGATATAATCACGAAAGGTGCAACTCGGTGGAACACGCGTAATCAAATGATATAGGATTGCAGCGGCTCTTGTTAACATCGTTATCGTTTTTCAATGATAAACGTCGGTGTCTTTGATTGAGGAATTCAATTTCGAGGAGGGACGTGTTTGTTTGTTTGTGCGTGTATGCGTGTGTATGTGTGTATTTTGCGAGGGAATATGAATGTATTAATTATATATAATTGTATTTTTCAATTTTCACCTTTCTCTCGTATCCCGATGAAAAAATATCTCTGTGTGAGTTTCATATTTTTTTCACCGCGCTATTGAAAACACCGAAAATTGATATCGGGAAAACCGAACGTGGTGAATCCACAGAATCGATTGTAAATTTTATCCTGCAAATTCCGATTCATATGTCGATATTCTTCCATCTGGTTTAAACTCCTTGACATTCGCTCATTACGATGACGCAATACGCCGTTCAATGAATTATTCGACGTTCCAGGCTCGACGGTGCATTTAATAGCGAGCTTATTCGCGGCTTTCAATTATCTGAGTCAGGTAAAGAGCAAGAAAAAACGGAAGGGGCGGCGCTGTTGTTGTTATTATCGCAGAGAGCGGCAGCGTTGTTATTGTCGGCGGATCGACGAAAATCCCCGAGTTCGCCGTTCGTGCGCCCCGAATCAAACGTCCCGAATCAAATTGATCGCTAACTTCGTTCGCCGCACGAAAATTGAAGCGATTCCTCGGAACAACGTTCGGCCAATTGCGCATTGCCGTTACTGTAAAAGTGTACAACGTGACGTTAATCGCTTAAAGACGCGGCCGTAAAACTCGACTCGTTTAATTCCGCAAAATTCGTTCGGGCGATTCCGGCTCGAAGCCGGAGAGGAAACGAGGCGCTGTGCGCTGAGGCATTCCGTTCGTAAAAATTCGAGGTTCCGACTGCTCCGCTAATTAAAGGAGCATCCCCCATCCTTTGTGCCGGCGGACGAAAGACTACCCCCGACGAAAGACAGCCCGACCACTGGGGCGAATCGATGACGGAGCAAGAGAGTTCCTCGCTGCAGTAAATTGATCTTCCGAAGCTACGCGAGAAATCGAAGGCGAGTCGAAAGAAGAAGGAGAGAGACCAGGAGGCGGAACGGAAGGAGAAGAAGCGGAGGATGAGGATGAGAACGGAAGAAGAAGAAGACGCCGAGGATGACGGAGGGTGGCGGAGGTAGAACGGATCAAAGGCGGGGTCGTCGGAGTCGTCGGAGCAGAAGTTGAAATATTTGCATCCATGACAAAATCAACAACCTGTAGATACGAGCCAGGCGCTGCCGCGCTATCATACCGGCAATAACGTAAGAAAGAAATCGCGTTACCGCTCCATGGAGAGAGCATATCCCGCGAACGGAAGGAGTCGCCTCGACGATGTTCGCGTGCAAATATTCCTCTCCCGGGCTGGGATCACGTGTGTGCGCGGCGCATGACGAGGATTCGCTATTCGGAGACGAGTGTTTTGTTCGACACGATGGCCGTTCTTTCGAGCACGGCGGGAAATCCGCGATTCCTGACATACCTCTTCAAATTCCTCCGTATGCCCCCGTCGCGCGCTTGTTATTAACTAATTTGGCCCAACGGAGTTGTCCTTCGAGATTTACATGAGACGAGGGCTGATGAAATGAAGAATGTGACAAAAAGTGGACGCTTCGATGATGTAGATGAGTCGAGTTTTGAGGATGAAAATGGATGATCGTTACGAATCTCCTTTTCTTTTCTTTTTTTTTAGTTTTTGCCGTTGCAACGTTCCCCCTCGTGGTTTCATCACCGAAGATTTTACGTCGGAGGAACGAGGCGTCACCGGAACGCCCGGCATCGGGGAAAAATTGAAATTGCAGAGAAATAAGGGTTGAGATTATCGAATTGCGATTATCGATTACCGATTATCAATCGCCCAATCACAGTGATGCGTTCATTTTTTCAAAAGCATGTATTACAAAATATATAAAACACTCGAAATAATCCTAACATAGAGAATACTAAAATAAACTTTGTCTTTAAAAGATAATTTCAATTAAAATGTCGCTTGCGCGACAGCCAACTCACAAGGTCTGTTCGTTACAGCACCTTCTGCACTTAGTGGAACGAACTTGGAAGAGGAGAGAGAGCAAGGTGTAGAAAGTGCAATGAAGACGAGCCGACGACTCCCCTTCTTCATCTGTTGAAAATTGGCGGGTAAATGCTGCTGCCATACGCTCATCGTATTAATAGTCGTTAATAATTGAATGTATTGTTTGTGAAAAGTACCGGATAATGTACGGTTATCTGTGACTCAGGAACATTTATTCGTAAACGATTCCCATGATATTAGCAAACGATATTTTTATCAAGCAGCACGCATCGTGACGTACAAAAGTAAAAGTTGAACAAGGTTAGGTGAGTTATCTGTCTTAAAAACCATATGATTAATCATGATGACATATATTTAGCAAATTATTTATTCGCGCATTCGTGTCGGTTTCTAAGTCGTAATGATGAACTTAAAAAGAAATTTTGAAGGAAATTTTAATTGATAAGATTTGGTATTAAGCAACTCACAAGCAATTCCAATAATTTATCAGTTGACCAAAATGATTAACTTCATTTGACATTGTTTTGCCATTACATGTGTTTTGCCAGGCATGTAAAAATTTGTATACATAACTCTTCTTTCTACATTATAAGTTACAGTGCTAAAATATACACATATATGTGGAAAATAAATTTTTAACTATTGTCAAAACTGGGGTTAATAAAAAAGCATTTTATATTGTCTCATTATATATATATTTATACGTAGTAATATATGAAATTAGATATTACATAGTCCATACCCAGCCTAAAAAAAACATATTTCTCTAAATCAGATATTTCCTCCTATACAGCACTCTAAAAATGGAGCACGAGGACAGCGATACTGATTTAGATATTTTAAATAATCTTATATCAAATGATACCGAGGACACTGGACAATCTGAACAGCCTGAACAATTTGAACAGCCTAAGCAACAGCCTAAGCAACAGCCTGAACAGCCGAGACCTGAAGCAAGGAAAACTTTAATCGAATTGCTGTTTAATTTTTTAGATTCTACACCTAGTAATATAGACAATGAAGGTAAACCAGCCAATGAAAAGGTCACTTCAAGTGAGATTCATGACGGCAAGCTAGACTCTTCAGATGACGAAGACAGGCGTTACTTCGAGGAACAGAAATATTCTAATTATGGACGTGACTTAAAGCAGCTGTTGAAAAAACATTCCATGCCTGAATCCGAGCAGCCAGTAAAGTTGTCGCAGGACAGTAAGACTTCCATGAAAAGTAACAACAACAATAATAAGACTTTTGACTTCAATAATGCTATAAAGAGCAGTAAAAATAATATCTCAGCAGCAAGGGATGTATACAGTGACCCTTTCTTCGGAATAAGAATCGTTAGTCCGCTCATATCGTCCGCCGAGATGAAAGAGCGCATGGTAGGTAAGATAGCTGTGACAATATCCGGAGTAAAGAGCCACATCATCTCCGAGAATGTGCACAATGACTGGGTAATTGCCGGTGTGCTGATCAGCAAGTCGGACACGAAGACCTCGCAGAAGGGCAGTTCTTACTGCATCTGGAAGATAAGCGATCTGTCCGATGACATGAGGACCGTGACTGTCTTCCTGTTCAGCAACGCGTACAAACAGCTGTGGAAGACCATCACCGGCAGCGTCGTGGGTATCCTCAATCCGAACGTGCTCGAGAGCAAGGACAACATCGACCAGGCGACACTGTCGATCGACAATCCCCAGAGGTTGATGATCCTCGGCCGGTCCAAAGACATGGGCAGGTGCAAGTCGGTGAAGAAAAACGGCGACGCGTGCACGGCGGTAGTGAACACCAGCCGATGCGAGTACTGCGTCTACCACGTGAAGCGGGAGTACAAGAAGTGCTCGCGACGCGCGGACCTGCAGTCGAGCAACACCGGCCATAGCTTCGCCGGAGACACGTTGAAGCGCATGAACAAGCGGCAGAACGAGCGGAAGATCCCTTACAACGGAATGGCGCCGTTCGTGCCGGTGTTGGCGAAACGCAACGAGAAGTTATACGAGAAAGACTGCGCGCGTCTGGAGTTGCTGGCCGGAGCCGTTTCAAGTAATAATCCTGGGAGGACGAAGGACGAGGAGCGGAAACCCGAGGTCGCGGGCGTTAAGAGGAAAGGAGTGGCCGTCGAGCTGACGAGCAAGCAATCCAAACTGGACCACGGACGACTCAACAAGTTGAGAGGCTGGCAGTCTCCGAGGCAGGTAATGATGCAGTCGTCGGCCAACGGGCCGGTTCTGTGCTCCAGCCCTCCGGTGCAAGCGAAGCGATGCAATCCCAGTACACTCAGCGAACCTGAGACCAACCCGATGGACAAGAAAGTCTCTCTGGTCGCTTTGTCTTCAAGCCCGCGACTGGGGACGGGATGTAAACAGGGTATGATCGACTTCTCGGAGCCGATTACCAAGCAACAGGTCCGCAGCGCCAAGATGAACGCGATCAAGTGGGTGCAGAAGTACGGGAAGATCTCGGCGAGGGATCCGAATCAGGTGCGCGCGAGCTCGCAGGAGAAGCTGGAGATGAGCGCGAAGCGCCAGCGGGAGCACGACGGGCGGGCGGAGCGGGACGCGAAGAGGGCGAAGATGAACGACAAGTTCAAGGAGCTGCTGGCGGCCAAGTCCTCGCACACCGACCTGATCGAGAAGTCATACGACGAGGAGAAGGAGAAGTACTTCGACAAGCTGGAGGCGAAGGAGCGGATGGAAGAGAAGATGATGAACACCTTCAAGGTCGGCTGCAAAGCCGTGACGTGTCTGGCGTGCAAATACACGGCGTTCTCGGCGTCGGACATGTGCAAGGAGCAACGGCACCCGTTGCGCGTCGTCGACGCCGTAAAAAGGTTCTTCAAGTGCGCCGACTGCGGCAACAGGACCGTCAGCCTGTACCGCATGCCGGCGCACACCTGCGGTAAGTGCAACGGCTCCAGCTGGGCCAGGGCGGCGATGATGGACGAGAAACGGACTGATATCGCCGGGCCGGCCCTTTCCATACGCGGCGCCGAAGAGAAGTTCCTGGGCTCGGCGGTGAAAGATAGCAATCTCAACCTCCTCGTTCCAGACGAGGACTAGCGTATCCTCCTTCATGTCTCCCCTCTCTCTCTCTCTCTCTCTTTTTCACCGTTAGAAATATTTTTCCATTGTATCGGTGCTTTGTCCCGAGCACTTCGAATGTTGCAGACACGCAGAGATGCATGCGAAGATTTGGAGACTGAGAATTCAAAATTGGATGGGACGCAAACCGCGGTGCCTCTCCACTAGGTCTCGCACACCGATGTGTGCGTGATACATATGTATGGAGTATTTATATATAAAATGTATAAGGACTTAGGTGTGGCGCTGAAATGCGCCACGCAACGTCCGTGTCAAGAGATATCGCATGGAGTATTAATAGAATTGTTTTTAACACTCGTTTGTACATGGTAAATATAGGAGTTCAAGGATAACGGCGCACTGTGAACTCGTGCGAATCGATACTCCGGACTCGAATTGATCGTCCATTGAGATTTTTATAACAGTGAACCTTGTGTGCTAATTGTGCGTGAGATTGATGTACCGAAAGGAGGATTTGGTAATAAATACTAAAATTTGGTGAATATTTGCCGGCCAAATATTTGATCACCGCAAGCAAATAATTTAGTTCCGCGTACTAGATATACAATATATAGAATTACACACACGCAGTATTGTATATACAGTACACGGAACTAAATTATTTGATTGAAGTAATCAAATATTAGGTCGGCAAATATTCATTAATTTTAGCAATATTCATTAGTTTTATTATCAAATTCTCTTTTCGGTATATTCTATGTATTTTACAGAATTATTAGATTAGAATCTACAAATTAGAAATCTACATGTATTTTATAGAATTATTAGATTAGAATCTACAAATCCTTTCGTTTAATATCCTTCTGTTTATTGTCAGTATTACCAGTTTTCTTTTCCCCCTCTCTCTTTCTCTCTTTTTTACTCTGTATGAAATGTACAAATATAAGGAAATCCCAAGAGTTTACTTCTTGCACATTTCCGAAACGAGATACATCGGATTCTCCTTCCCGTCCAAGATTTATACAGCAAGCAGAAACGTTTCTGGTACAACCAGGTATAACAATCGTATAAAAAACACTATGTCATCCTCCATTTCAACTGCGTTCTTCGCTAAATCACATTCGTTTGAGGTTCACGTTTAGGCTGAGGGGAGTCACTGTCTTCCTTGTGTATTTGTATTCGTGCTTCGACAGGGCGTTGTTATATATATGAAGTGCTTTTCTCATCACGAGTAAAACTGTTCCTCTTCCTACTCACGAACGGGACACGAATTGTCTGAAGGTAGATGTCGGTAAAGTTTCCAAACATGAAGAACATGAACTGTGATTGGGGTCCGGAAGCATCGCGTTGACATAAATCACCGCGGGCCGACGTTGAAAAGCACGATAATACGCAATATACGTGATAAAATAGAACCCCGGATTAATCGATCATGTGATCACGTGAGATGATTCTCCCGTGAGGTGTGTTATGCCAGTGTAACAGTTCCGGACTCTAATAACCATCTTGTTTGTATGAGAAACATAGATTGTATTTTTTCACTCATGTAATGTTTAATATCCTATGGTTGTCCAGTTCTATTCGGCATTTTTTAATATTACGATGACACGTTACTCTTCCTTGTATATAAAACTTCGAGTAAAATATGCGTGAGAAAAGGAAGATTAGAAATAATGCCAGCCTGTAACGAACGCTCGAATGTGATTTCTTCTTACGAATATGACTGTCGTTAGCGAATTTCGTAGCCCTTTTAACACGCCATACACCGATTATACCGATTTTTAATAGCTCTCGCGCGCAATCTTACGTAATTTTCTCACGTAATTTTCATTTATCAACGAACGAATTCAAACATCACTAAATGACAAAACGACACGAAATATGTGTATACATATACACACACGCACAATTCACCTAATTATTATAATTATATACATGTATAAACGTAGTAAAAACTGGGGAGGCGCTTTAAAAAAAAAAAAAAAGAAAAATGTTGATCTCTGCATGCGGTGTTTCATACAGGTTGATGCGAGTTATACGCGCGTATGGAATGTTTCCTTTTGTAACATTATTTCTCAATCTCCCTCTTTGTCACCTGACAGAGCATAGATCTCACAGGAAATGAGCAGCGACACTACCCGACAATTTCTTTTCCAATCGTTTTCAGTTATGATCCATACCAAGTATACTCGTAATCCACTGAAGAACAGATTTCTTTAGAACAGCCTACAGACACATGGTCGTGCTGGCGTACACGCATGAGAACGCGAAGCGTTTCTAATAAAATTATACGCTCCGAGGCTCGTGTCAATGGTCGTCATTTGAAACCGGTCTCTCACGTGAGACATACTCGAATCTGATTTCAGGAGTTAGGTCCAAGTTTCTCGCTCGAGATACATTATTAACCCTTTTTTTTTTTCATAGATACGTTACACACACGTGATGGGATACATGTGTAATGTATGATAGCACATTTGCAGTGTAATAATGTAGCATATTGCGATTTAAATGACAAATTCACATCTAACTCCGAAGATTCAAATCTGGGTGTCTCGCGCGAAGCAAATGTTAAAATTAACGGCTGTTAATACGAGCCTGAGAAATCGATCCGAACGGATACAACGGTTACAACAAACGGACATCTGAGCATCATCGTCGTCATATGTGAAACCTAATGAAGGTTCAAGGAAACAACCGGTCTCGATCGAAGGACACACTTTTTAGTGGCAAAATACGTATGGAAGTAAAATAATCAATGACGAATATGTTGTTATAGCAGATTATACAACTATGCTTATAGAGATCATAGGCAAGCCATAATCTAAGTACGTCATCGATTCGATTAAAGCAACTCGCGTGGACGACATTTCCGTGTACCCTTACTTTAAGACAAAGATTACAAGGCTTCTCCTACTCTCTCTCTCTCTCTCTCTCTTTCTCCTTTTCACTCACGTTCTCTTCCTCTCATTCTTTTTATCTTTCTTTTCTCACACACGCTCTCCCTCTCTTTCACTCATAGATATTCATCGAGTTCTTAATGCACTATCCTGCATACTTAAATCAATGTTCCACTAAGCAGAAACGTAGTCGCACCGATGTGTAGAAATAAATAACTATCTAGAGACTCCTAGTGAGATGTTTACATATAAAAATTTGAAGAAACGTTAAGCCGGCAATTAACATCTCGATATCTTGAGAGACAATACACAAATACAATACTTCGAGCCATCACGTTCTGGAATTCGTTGTGTACATACCACAAGTCAGATTTCTCGCTTTCCACCTCCTCCCTCCCTTTCTCACTCGCTCTCTCTTTCGCTTTCTCTCCCCCCCCCTCTCTTTTTCGAACGTTCCACTTTGATGAAGTTCTCTTGTGCGCTTGTTTTTGTCTCTGCAAGGTGTACACCAGAATAATATCGCATAATTAATCACGTAAATACATCATCGATCAATAATACACTGTTCTTCTTACTTTTTTCTTTTCCTTTTCGACAAGAGAATCTCATAGCATTCGCGAAAATCTTCGTCTCTCTGTACAGCATACGTTCTTTCGTTAAAGAATACTTCACCAAAATTGCACGTTGCACTCTTTCCACATTTATACATACATAGCGTCGTTTATTACAAAGGCATCCGTACGAACAAGCAAGTTAAATTAACAATTGTTAAAATAATTTCGTAATATCTCTTTCACGATAACTGTCGTTTAAATATCGCGGGGAATATCTTTTTCTTCTTCACTGTGTGTATTTATGTGTGTATGTATGTGTGTGTGTGTATATATGTATATGTGTCTAAGGTGCACCACTATTATAACAATGGAAAAAGTTACCTCTCGATACATCTCTTTGTTCTCCTTTTCTTACGAAGCGCCTCTTTATGTACAGTTGTGTGAATGTACAAAATCTAAGAGCCGAGAGCCAGCAAACGGAGCAACGTGGGATCGCGTGGAAATCGTATGACTCTACATTTACAAGTATATGTATCACTGCATAAGACGGAAATACTTCATTTACTCCGTGGATCGTCGGCGACGACGATCTCAACTTATGTCCTAAGGCAACTGCGCCGCTTTTAAAAATTGACATCTATTTACAGAACGCTCTCCGTTTATTAATATGTCCGCGTGAATTTTGCAAACCGGTGTCAGAATGCACGATACAAATGCAATTGTATGTTCATAATAATCAGTTTATTACAGCTCTTTTTTTCATGATTGTATCTGAACAAAAATAACGCTACATCCGCTCTTGTAGTTTAAATACTCATTCCTCATAAAATCTATGGTAAAGAGATGACAGACACATCAATTTAATATAAAATTACGATCAAACCACGTACATACACTGTACAATCTTTTCTTCTTCTTTTCTTTGTATTCGGCACTGTAGAGCGCGTGTGTAGGTTGCTTTTAAACGAATCCGCGTGAACAATTGAGGATCATAAATCGTAATAGAAGGGTGGTAAAATGTTAGATGAGAGTAGGCAGGTATCAAGCTGGCTTAATTAAGTGTCACAGTCTTCGAGTTGCCCTTTATTTCTCTGTTTCTTTTTGTTTGTTTGTTTTTGTTTATTTCTTTTTCCCTTAGATACGGCCGTGCTGAGCCGCGATATGCTCCCGCCGTATGCTGTGCTCCACTCTTTCACGTAAACGATCTGCATGATGCTCGGTAAATTCTAGATAATGATTTCGTGACGATATCGTACGTTGTTGTTATTGTTGTTGTTGCTGCATCGTATGGTGAATTTTTCGAAACGTGCCGGTCTATGCTTCTCTCTTTGCATTAAGAGAGAACATACACACCGCATGCCCGGGTGTTTTTTCCTCGAAGATAAGAGAACCAAGTGTCGGTTGTGTCATGGACTTAGTAGTCGTCCAAATCAAAGCTATCGATTTCGGTATCTTCCAGCTGCATACTTTGAAAGTCCACTTTGTACCGCAAGATACCTGAAAAGTACATAGTTGGAAATGCGTGTTGGAAATATGCGTCAACCGTTATTATAACTTAAAAGACCTCCCACGATCGAGTCTTTTTCGAGAACTCATTACCAAATTGACGGTTAAAAACCAATTGTAAGTAAGGAAAAACAGTGTGCTTTGAGAAATGGCGTAAGCAAGTATATGTAAAATTATAAATCAGTAAAAAAACGCACAGTTTACGTCAGTGGAGCGTCGTGTTTATGGCATATTGATTCATTAAGTCGCGTCAAATTAAGTCGAATTGAAATTCTACGACAGTGCTTTTCTAAACGCGAGATGCATGTTTTATAGTTTGGGGAAATTGCGACAATGAGACACAAGCGTTTTATACACGTGTAAATATATAAATGTATAAACATATGTATATATGCGAAACTTAAGTAAAGCGTGTATTAATAAAAATACTATTTACGACTTTTAGAGAAAACACTGTCCAAAATATACCACTGCAATTAGTCGAAAATTTGACCGTTAAATGAAAAGTACATCGCTGTGATATGAAGATGAGATACGAATCAATACTATTTGTAAATTTATATTATATGAACGTTATATGTAGCAGTTGAGACGGGCGCGTAATGAGAAAAGTAAATATATATAATACGAGTTTGTGTACATTTATTAATAAATTAATTATTAATAAATTACGAATAAATCGATGTTTAAATAAATATTGATGAGAGCGATGCGAAACGATGATTATGTGCACTTTAAAGTTATCATAATCGTACGGTATTAAAAAGACCCATGAAAAAATATACGTGTGTATAAAGAAAACGAAAACACGCCAAATCTAACATTGTGATCTACGATTGTAACGTCGGTTAGAGTAATATATCGTTTTTTTATCTTTGTTGTATAATTATCTGAGTAAAAAAAGCAAGTACTATACCTTTCCCAATATGCGAGCTAATAGAAATAAGGATGCCGATTAGTATATTTGAAGAGTATCCAAAAACATTTTTAACTATTTTAAGCAACTGCTATGTACGAAAGCGAAAGATACTTGTAAATGTAATAATTATACTCGATATTCGTGTTCATTATCATAGATATTTCCATTGTATATATATTTTTTGGAAATATATACCAAGATTTTCCACATCTATTATCTAATTGTAGAATAACCTGTATTATCTGTGATAATGAACTCAATCTTCTCATTATCACGTCACTTATTGTTTAACATGCAGTGTAATTATTTAACATGACGTGTAATCGATCGCACTTATTGGATTGTCCTTTTCTATTTTAGACTGTATAAGCATGAGTAAAGCGTAGAGATCGGAAAGAATGTTGGAAGCATGTTACAATGCTGCAATATCATCTCGATGCAGCGTGTGACTGATTTGCTCTGTAACAATGTAACAACGCTAAAAATTTCTGTGTCGGGTATATTTGTATATTCTCTAATTGCTTTTTCGAGTCACGGTAGAATAATTTTGTGAATAATGAAAATGGCAATATCTCAAGAATTCGAAGTATAACCTTGACGTAACGAAATTAGCAGTAAAAGTAATCGACTGTAAACTGCAGCTTACGGTTACCTACGGTTTAGGAATTTTTTACAAGTTTCACTTGCCATATTTTTTATATTGAGAATAAATTATTTCCAGAAATGTGGGCTGCGTATTGTTGACAAAATTAGTGATTTTTCCTACAGAGTGGTGCATTAGACTGACGTTAAACCCGAATTGTCAAACTCGCCGTTGAAACTTCGTTGAGAAACAGCACATACACTAAAATACTTCATGACATTGAGAAAAAGACTATATAATAAGTTGAGAAAGATTATGTAATAAGAAAGATTATATAATTGACACATTGAGAGAAAGACTATATAAGTATATACACATGCATTTATTATTATATAATATCAGACCTACCAATGCGTATATTCATATACATCTACAGCGTAATCATAATACAAAATTAAATTCCGACAATGTGTTCGGATAACGTGTGCGCAATATATATAAAACGGCATAAATTAAGAAAATAATATCGAAGTTACGTCAGATGTGCAGCACAGAGCTCTACTTGCCAACGAGGACAGATTGTAAAAATATCGCAGAGAATGCCATGCAAACCCAAAAGTAATGAATTTATACGTAGTTGCATAATAAAAAGAAAAAGAAGTAGTGGTTCTGTGGTCTTGAAAATCAGATATATATATACGCACACTCTTTGCGCGGTTTCCATTCAGCAAAACTCTCGTGTAATTCGTATACTCAGCGAACGGCAATGTACTGGCTCGAGAATTTTATATCGGATAGAGTGCGCGTGCCCATATATGCGTGTGTGTTGTGTAAAAGTGTCGTAAGTATTAAAAAGGAGGAGTTTTGTTTATAGCGAGGTAAATATATCGATGTCATCTGCAAGACGAGGCAAACACTTTCGTTTAAGGTGCAAAAGTTTGAGTAGTTATATATATTTTTAGTGGTGATAAGGAAACTCGTCGTCACTGTGTTGGCTAGAAGCTCACATTGACATTTAGAAGCGTTATCAATTAGTTTATTTATAAAACATTCCTGTGTGTACGCGGCTTCGGTCGGCTCCGTAATAGGCTCTCGTATACGTTAACACGATATTGTTATCGTACCGAGGACCGAGAAGAATGCGGTGTGTTAAGATACGATTAGATGTGTGTGTGTGTGTGTGTGTGTGTACGCGTATGTGTGGCTCTGTGTATATCTGAATATATCTGGCGGTACACTAATTTTTCCATTGAATCAACCACTGTGTGTGTTTTGCGTCTACGTTCTCCGATTACGAGAAAACCAAGAGTGTACAGATCTAATGACACAGCGTGTAAAAAAAGTAGGAAAACTGGAAGATTTCAACTCACCCCGCATATATATATAAACACAGAGTAATCCATGTATCTCATGTATATATATGTACAAGATTTTCTTTATTTTTTTTTCTTTTTTTTCTCATTTTTTTTTACCACCAAGAAAGAAAAGAAAGACAGCGAAGAGATTCTCAGGCTCTTTTTATTCGTGAAAATAATTATACCTTGAGAGAGACACGAACTAAAAACGTCTATTACCACATTCAAACTTATTTTAAGAGACACATATGCATATGTATACTACAGATCTGCACAGAAGAACCAAACTGTACTATTTAGTGAGAAACCCAATGGAAGAAACTTGTGATACTCTTGGACAAATTTATCGTCATACATTTAGATCGATTGAAAAGGAAAAAAAATGCCTTACACTAACACTAATATATGATCGTTTTACAGAATATCGACGCGCGCACGTTTCAGAAAATCTTACATTTAATACTCGCGATATTATGCGGTTAATTGAAAAACTCTGTGCAACGATTTGTTATTGGTGAAATGCGGTATTTACATTCTAGAGAGAGAAAAGGGATAAATAATGAGCACTTGCTCGCGCTTCAAGCGAGATTACACAAGTGAGAGATAAAAAAGGATCTTGAAAAGGCATTTAGCTAATCGAAAGCTCTTGAGATCTCGAAGTAGACCAATAGACATACCGTTGACAACGCATTTACGAATTTCATTAAGTCGCATTATGCTCTTTTATCAATGTGTTACAATGCAGCGAATGAAGTTACGACATGAACGGTAACGGGAAGAGAGAGAGAGAGAGAGAGATAAATAGATAGATAGATAGATAGATAGATAGATAGATAGATAGATAGATAGATAGAGAGAGAGAGAGAGAGAGAGAGAGAGAGAGAGAGAGAGAAACGTGGGTGATAAATTTGTCCAGCTTCACAAATAATACGCTCTATGATACACGAGATGTAAGTGAACGCACGCAAGACAGAGAAAGAGCTACCTGGTCGACTCTGAGTAATTCACGGATGAAATTAGTAATCATCGAGGTCAACATCATCAAGAGGCTCATCAGCCTGCAGTGACTGGAAATCAACTTTGTAGCGGAGGATTCCTATGCACCAACATATACTCCACGGTTAATATCAGTTCGATTGGGAGGGTCCGCTCGCCGTGTATATTATTCTTCGCCCGTTTATAGAGACACAACGATTAATTCTCTCATGATCAACGGAGGGAGCGTCCGTGAAAAAAGGTGACTTTCGTATATCGTAACTGCTCAACTTTTTTTTCTTTGTACGCGCGGAATATGCAAATTGTGCGTTACGTATATATCGCACTGTATAATATTCGCGCGTCTAATCTATACTTATGGAACTCATGGAATTTGCGTGACATACTTATAAATAGAGAGGCTTTGATCTTTTGTTTTCACATTCTCTCTTTACTTTTTTCCGTATCGGTTAAACGTCTCTCCCGTTTGCTCACTTATTAGGTGCTTTACTTATTTTAGCTATTTAACATGTAATGTTTATACATATATATTCAATGATAGACAGAGAGAAAGAGAATAGAATTTGCCTTGTGAGACTATAAGCGGTGATAATAAACGTGTACAAGAAGGGCTCACCTCCGATACCGCCGAAACCTCTGACAAATTGGGATCCTTCCTGAGACTTGTCTGTGATAATTTCCAAGGTAGCACCGAAGCTCTTGTAGTTGTTCGCGAGCCACTCGAGCAGTGGTTGACACTCCACAAGCTCCAACTCTACCCCGCTCTGTCGAGAAAGAAACGAGAAGATACAAAGTCTCGCTTCGGATCAAGGAGAACAAGATCTTACATAAGACCCTTCCGTCCCGACGCTCACCTCTTTATCCGTAAAGTGAGTTTTATCCTTTTCCTGTTCTGGCGTTAGATGTAACACTTTTTCTTCCGCGTTTGTATGATTTTTCAAGACGTATCGTTGAATATCTAAGTTCTCCCAACAGATAAGCGTTTCGACACTACCTAATTCCAACGCTCTTAACGTGTCTTCAACGCCGAAGCAATACTTGCCGGTATCTTGAGAAATTTCATCAAAGTAACGACCTAATCGAGAGAGAGAGAAAGAGAGAGAGAGAGAAAAAAATCGTTTCGTAAAGCACCAACATTGCGCCACAAACAACGCACGGGAACATCTATTTACCGATCAGTTTCTTTTCTTGGATGAACTTTACGTTCTGCAAGGATTCGGCCGCTAACTCGATGGCTTGATTGAAGCCATTTTCCCCACCATACGATACATCCACCAGTTTAATGACCTTGGCTTGCAATCTCTGAAAAAAGAATTACACGTTGTCCTTTACAAAAACTGCTATCGATTTTGCGCATAGAGGAGTATACATCCACTGGAAAATATTCGATTGGTCAATTCAGAGTACATTCAAAGAATAACGGAGAAAAGAATGAGTCAATATAAGAAAGGAGAATTGCTAGAAAAAGAGATCTCGCTCACCGGATCAAACATATCGGATTGACTAAGTTCCGTTTTGAAATCGGCGCTACCTGCCAATATTAAACCAGCGATATTTGGCTTGTCGTTAGTGATGTATAATTGGGTAGCTACTTCCGCGACTTTTCGAACGTAGTTATGCCGTTTCTCCATCCGTAATCGGGCGAAACGGAGAGCAGATTGACCGCCTCTACCTGAAATCGATACCTTTTTTCATAGCACACTCGACCTACACGCGTGACCTATGCGTGTGAAAACTGCGGCAGAAACGAACTTTAGCTTTTCCCGTAAACAGTTTTCCGATGTGTGTCACGTACCATGTTTCTTGGGGAGATCCACGGTGAATTTGTGCAAGACCTCACGTGTGTTGCCTTGTAGCGTGCCGAACAGTGCGCCATTACCATCCATAACAATAAAACCAAATTTGTTATCGTCGGCAAGTAACGCTGTGAGCGCCTCCGTGTGAAACTGTAAAGTTGCGCAGCTAGTATAAAAATTGCGCTCGACGCGATAAGGCCGTTTGCAAATTAGCAAGCTCTAAACGCACCTTATTATCACAAAGATATAAAGAAGTGTTGATAGGCTTGAAAGGTTCAAAATCGATGTTGACTTTCTTCTCCTTCCCTTCCTCCGTAACGATAGTTCCGCAATAAATTACCAGGCCATTTGGAGGCACTGAAATATGTTAATGTAGAAATTAACTCATGCGACGCGTCAGGAAATAACAGCCGTGATAAGCAACACACACTTAAATATGTATAAAGATATTTCCTACACACTGGAAAATATTCAAGATAAACGAACAGAAATATTCATAAGTTAGCCAGATAAGATAAGGGCGTATTAGAAGAATAGATAAGGGCGCCGATAACACCGATAAGGGCACATAACTGTTCCCTAGAGTTGGAACGTGAGAATTTCAAATATTTCAAATATTTTCAAATTAGAAAATTTTTCTCCCCGCGAGTTTTCACGCTGGAGGTGAAAATTCGTGATTCTTTGGGGATCGATCTTGAGTCTTCTCCTCTAGCGTGAACGCGTGAAAAGAAATAAATTTTTTAGTTCTAAGATATTTGAAATTTTCACATTTCCGTCCTAAGGAGAAGTCACACGATCGGCCATACTAAGATGAATAGAAAACAAATAGATCGGATAAACATAACATTAAGACGACGAACAGAATAGAACACGATAAAGAGGGTAAACAAATAGACGAATTTTTGTATCTCCGTTCGTACTAAAAACAGAAAGAAGTAACAGCTGTGTTAACTCTGCTGAAAAAATAAATAAGTTGAGAAAATGAAAGGAAAGAAAAATAGGCGGTTACCTTTAGTATATAGCTTTAGCCTATGCTGTACTGATGTGATTGCACCCAAGACAGATAATCTATTTACACGAGACTTAATGTTCGACGCAGTACCAAACTCATCCGCCAGCATCTTGCTCACTCTCGATATTTGGTCCTTTGGAGGTATGATTAACGAAATCATGCTCGTGCCATTCCTGCAAAGACAAGAACACCTAGAGACCCCGTCGGAGAAGCTCCCTCCCACTCCCAAGTGGGATGTTTCGTCGCGCGCACTGTCAAGACAGTTCCGCTTATATAAGCTGTCGAGACCCGCATGGCTCGTCTACCGCACAAATTCGCGACCATAGGCTGTGGTGGCACAGCGATGCACATGTTAATCGAGTGTTGCGGGAACGAACGGTCAGTGAGTGAAACAGAGGACTCTGTGCATCGCGACGCGCGACGGGGGGAGCGAGCACATGCTCGACGAAGCCATATGTCAGGGCGATCGGCGCGAGGTAACAGCTGATGGCGCGCGGCACGACGACGTCGGCGCCGACCTACTTACCCCCTGGCCATCTCGAGGCTCTTTATGAGCTTCTTGATCTTCCAGATCTCGACGTTGCGGTCGGCGGAGGTCTCCTCGTTCGACATCGCTGGTGCGCGTGGGGACGCGTGGTCGCGGTGTTATATAGTCGGTGCTCGGCTGAGGAGATTTATCGCTGTTGCGCGCGCTCTCTCTCTCTCTCTCTCTCTCGTCCGGAGGGGGGAGGCCGACGACGGTGACGAAGAAGTCTGGCACGTAGGTAGGATGGCCTCGTACGTCGACGTCGGCTGCCGGGCTGTACGAATTCCTCTCTTACTATCTCGATCTTTCTCACTCTCTCTCTCTCTCTCTCTTTGTTTCTTTCTCTCTCTCTGCGTGTCTCTCTTTCTCTCTCTCTCTCTCTCTCTTTTTCTCTGTCTCTGTGTGTGTGAAAACGCTCGGGATTAACGATACGTCGCGGTCATACCGCACCGATCCAGTTCGCACCGGATTATGTCAGCGGAAGAACGTGGTCGACATAGCGGGTCGTCCGAGGGCGGTCGCCCGCCCGTTCTCTCTCGCCCGATGTCGCACGGCGCGCGCGGGCATTAAAAACGCTGGAGCCGCACGCGCCGTGCGGCCACCTCTCCGGCTCTCTCTTTATCGCAGGCTCTCTCGCACACTCACTTTCGGTGATGATGATCGTTACGGTGCGGTCGGTGCGCCGATGCGGGGACGACGGCGGCGGCCACGACGGCTACACGGGGACGGCCACGGCGAGGTGGACGAGGATGACCACGCTGGTGGCGGGGAGCCCTTTCAACGGTGACGCTCGTGACACAGCGGGTACCACGCGGCTGTAAGCCTCGGAATGCACACGTCGGCCATGCGATGGCACAGCGAAACGTCAGTACCACGGTGGACGTACCGCACGGTACAAAACGGGAAGCAAAAAGACCTCGAGGCCGCCCAGTCGCGCACACGAGCGCACACGGTCGCGGGTCGCGTTCACATTGGCTGGCGTGCGCCATGCGCGCTTCCGGCCGCGCGCGCATGAGCCGCGACGCGCTCCCGTCTTGTCACTAGACCACGACCTGATTCCCCGGCACGAGCCGACGCCAGCCAAGGAGGGTTCCGCGCGACTTTACGATCGAGCGGACACGCGATCGTGCTCGATCGTTTCCGGGAAACCTTCGTTGGGAGCGTGGAAATTCGGATTTGAAAGTTCGAGCGCGAAAGTTCGGATTATTGCCGGCAGAGGCGCGGCGGAGCCGTCGCGCGGATGGAAACCAATCTGGTCGAGTCTGAGGTTCTCGGCTTGTCGCCGATTCGTCCATTTCGGAGTCCGATCGAGGTGGCGTGATCAAGAATTTATGTGAATCTTCCAGTGAACCTTACGCCCGGTACTCACGGATTGTGATTCGCGTTTACAGCGTTGAAAACGGTCAGTGAAGTCGTTCTATCTTTCTTTCGCATATAATGCCTTGCCCACGATCTTGCTTTAAGACGTAAGCAGTGATCAAATTGACCAACTACGGTCGTTCATTAGAAGAACAAGTCCCGGTCTGCGTCCCGGTGTTTCAAGCCTTGAGAAATCGACCAATCACGGTCGATTGCTCTCCTCGCGCTCGAACTTTCGAACGCAATCTTTTACGGCGAGTCCTAATCGATACGACCGCCGCGGCTCTCGGCTCGCAATCAACGGTCACGTTCAGCAGAGAGAGAGCGGCTTCCCGAAACTCGTTGTGAAACTCGTAAATCTGATTGGCGAGGTGCTCGTTGAAATTCAAGCGAGATTGAGAACATGCGCCAATCAAGTTCACGAATTTCACTCAACAGTTGCGAAGCTGTTTCCTCCGCTGCCGAGTGTGGCCATTCCTTTCGCCATCTGCGGGACGCTCAGCGAATCGGTCGCCGGACGGTTTTCTTGATCGATGGGTGGGATTGTAATTCGCTCGCTAGGCGATCGGACGCGATTTCTCCGTACGCGATCTCCTCATTCCCATTCCCATCGAGAATGATCGCGACCATTCTTGCGCGCTCGGCCAATGAATAAAGAGAGAGAGAGAGAGAGAAAGAGAAAGAGACAAGTTGCCCCATCTGTTGTTTCTAGGTCGTCGTGATGGACGCGTATCACAGGCAAAAACAGCAAAAAGGCAATGGCGGCCACTCGTTGGACGGTCAATGAGCTCACCGTTAAAAACCTCGGAAAAATGTGATCTCCACGTTCACGGACGACGAGCGCAAATTCGAGGTACGTTTCGCGCCGGTGTCACCGCGTCTATTCCGGACGCGCGTCCCGGTTCCGCGTTCGAGACATCGCCGAGAAACGACGTTCTGGCAACCACATGTGGATCTGGAGCGACTGGACGCTCCTGTCAGGAAAACACGAGTCGTCGCCGGAGTACGGTAGCCGGTGTGATTTTTCCGCGCGAGTCGACGCTCGAGTCGCGCACGTCAAACCGACGTTTCGTCCGCGCGACGTGACCGCGTACTGCTCTCGCTCGCCGCTGCTTTAATCTCACGTTGACGCCAGAACCGCATTTGACGCGACATGAGACGACGCTCTTGTTTGTATCGGAGGAGTGTCATGTGCTTGTCAGTAACGCGCTCGTTCCGCGATCCGACGTGCGTGCTCATTCGCTCGTTCAGATTCGACAATTTCTCTTGATAAAGTACAAGACGGTCTCGCGAGTGCGGCGAGCAACGAGAGATTTGTCCGCGCGTCCGCCACCAAAATTGCGTTAACAGATCCGTTTGGTAGAAAAGATATGTGCGATACCCAATTATTACTCGTAGCGCGTATTAGGTCTGTTCTTTTTAGTTGAACTAGATTGCACTTTTTGCTGTTAGAATGAGACAAGTAGATAAACCTGACAACAATGAAGAAAAGAAGAACAAAGTTCCTGTGTAACACTGGTTCATTGTCTGTTTTTTTTTTTTTTTTTTAGCTGAACTGGCTGCACTAATTCAAGAAATTTATGTATATATTCGAACATAAAGATTCTCATGCTTTAGCATGCGTAAATTTGGTTAACTAGTGCAGCTAGTTCAGCTAAAAGGAACAGGCTTATTCTTTCTTACTTCTGCCTTGTCATTCTTGAATTTAATAAGACATGAGATCTATGTGACGCTCTTCTCAACAGGTGTGGCCTGAGTAGGCTGAGGTAGTGTTGCCTGCGAAGGTAGAGATGGCACAGGGTATGTGCAGGCAATGGCCGATAGACGGATGGACCTGTTGTCGAATCAACTAGGCAACGAATGGTGGTCGCTGGCAGGTCAGGTAGAAAGGTACGACAGCAGGCAGGAAGGAGTAAATGAGCGAGCGCACCTAAGTAATGAGCGAGACTCGGCATCATATTCGCTCGGTCTCGGACTTATACGCAGCCGACGAAATAGAGGTGCTTCTGGAAGAGATACGCGATCTGGAATCACCACCTGCCATATATTCTAGACCAGAGGATATTCAGGACTTCGAAATTGGTACGAGTGGCGTTGATTGAACCTCTTTACACACATGTATCATTCGCAATCGCTCACTTCTGCAGATTTTGCTCGCAAGGTTGCTGAGTCTTGAAATACAGTCGGTAAATTGGTCATAGTTATGCAAGAAGGACCAACAAAATTATGACTTCTGATATTTCATTATTATGAATAGTCTGTATGATTTTCTAAGACAAGAAAATTCAAGCTTATAGGCACCTGAAATTAATTATAAAAAGACAGTTCTTACTTTCTACTAGTTGTGCCATTTTTTGTTAGTGCATATTTTTTATTTACGAGTTAAACTCGTCGAGAACTTCAATGTTATTTATACATTTTAAATTATATATAAAAATTTTGTCTTCATTTTTATCTCGAAACGTACCCCACGTAAATTGGATCCCTCTCCCATAACTGTGGCCAATTGCTTTATAATTAGTTTTCTAGATATCTGATAATATGTAATACACATTTTCCGGACGACTAGCTGCTTGTCTTTCCGCTTGATCATTCTCAAGTTAGACTTATGTAGTAGCATGCGCAAATGTATACATAGTTTCGATATTGTATCAATAGCAGGAAGTAGGACAGGGGAGCGAACCAGCTCCCAATTGGAGCTGGATTCGCCGGGGGTCCATTCGACAGTCCACTCTTGGGATTCGCACGCTAATTATCATGGCCACTATGATAATAGCGACAAGCAAGGCTCTGGATCCAATGTTCTGCCTTGGTCCCGGGCGAGCCACATCGTTATTTATTGCGACATACAGGGGCATCTTAAAACAGCTACGGGTGTTTTTAGACTCTTATTACTCGTAAGTACTGCCACCTCTGTGCGTGTATGCGTGCGAAACGCAAAACCGAAAGTGTGTCATTATATCATGAAAATATGGCAAAATCATTTCGAAATATGGTTACATTAACGAATGCATTCGGCAGGTATCCTCCGCAGCTTGTTTGGCAACTTTATGCAGTTCTGGCACTGCCAAGGTCAGCCTTTTTATGCTGCCTTTAGTAGGACGTTTAAGATTCATGATCTTTGTAGCTGTTTTCTGTCTCTTGATCACTGCATTACTTCTCTTCCTTGATATCTCGCACGTCATTTACATCCTTCCTTTAAATTGGGCTAAGTTGGTAAGTGCTATCGATTAAAGTACACGCGCGACTCAGCGATATTAATTAAGTACGGTCGTTTGTGCGCGATTACTCGGATCCTGATCGATCGTTCGGCGTCGATACGTGTAATAGAATCTACTACCTCTTATAGAATGCTTGGGTATTCACTGGCATAGGCTTGTCATACGTGTTGAGTAGCGCATTAGTAGCATGCGCAATATGGGAGTACCACGTCGGAGGCTGGGTACCAAGACGCACACGTTCCCAACTGTCGATCGCGGCAGCGCTAGGATTCTCATGTGCCCTATTAGCATTTGTACTTTCCTGTATACACGGTCGCAGCGGATCGGGCTGTAAGGGTCAGGATTCCCGTAGTCACACCCCGACGCAACTTTACAAGCCCGTGGACAATTCTTCCTCCTCCGGGGTAAATGACGAATGACGTTTTCACACCGGCGGTCCCGGTGCCGCATTCGTGTCCGCCTATAAATAAATTTCAAATCTCACACACACACGCAGGTCACACTGAAAGAACGTAGCCCCAAGAGACCCACCGGCTGGGCCGTGAAAAATCAACAGTCGAAGAAACGCAACGTGGACAGCGACACGAACACGAGCAACGGCGGCCATCGTGGCAGCAACCACGAGAAGTTCAAGCAAGGCCCCAGGAAGGACCACTGGGCCTCTGCCAGGCAGCACATATTAGGGACGCAGACGAATAACGGGGAAGACAACGCGCAACGGGAGGAGCTCGAGGTCGAGAGGAGACGGAGAAGACGGAGGAAGGAGGGCGACAGTAGTTCGACCGGCGACGGGAACCCGCTAGGCAGTAGCAAGGTCGAAATCGCCGCCCGCGTCACCGAGGAGGCCAAGACTAGGCGGGCGCCGCCGCGGAAGTTGCCTCTGCAGTCGGTGGAGCAGCCTCACTCGTGGTCCTCCGACGCCCAGCGTAGAAGTAGTGGAACTACACAAATTAGAAGTAAAACTATGCAGACGCCAGTGAACAATGACGCACAGAATTGTTGTGGCATGAACGAGGGTGGTAGATCAATTCAATTGACTCGAAACGGCCTCCACTGGGAGGCGGAACGTACGTCTAGCAGAGGCATAGAGGAGGCTACTGACACGAACGTGGCCCGTAACGCCATGTGGTCCGGACAGTGGCACCCACCACCAGATGATGTTCAACCTTGCTCTAGCAAAACTATTGATCCTTACAGCTTCGCCTGATCGTCCTGTGAGATACAAAAGGAGAAACAAGCACGCGTTAGAGTAGAAAATGGACTTGTTCGGACCGAGCGATTTTTGTGAACATTTGTGACGGGTATAGGCGGGATTTTTTTACAAAGCAAGTACATTCGCGCGTGTGTGTGTGTGTGTGTGTGTGTATCTATATATGTATATATATATATATATATATATGTATGTATGTATATATATATACATATATACATACCTTACGTTGAAACGTTTCCCCTTTTTATTAGACTGTAACCGTAGTTCAAGTGTTACTTGTTACATAATTGAAATCGTACCTCTCTATATATTGTTTGCATACAAACTTGCCTGACTTCTCGACACGATATTTTGTATCTTGTATTAAAATAATGCACAGTGACTGAAAAAGAGAGGAAGAATCATATTTTGGTTTTTACACGTTTTCCATCTGTGTTTTCCAGCTGTATGTGAAACCGGATGTGATCTGAAATGTAAAACGTAAGACATGTAGATTGTACACTTTACACACGCAACAGTTAAAAGGGAGGAAAGAGACCATAGCTCGGATTTACTATGGGGTTTATCAAGTCGTTATCGAATTTGCAGGACGAGCTCGTCGTGTCTAAAAAAGGTTTAAGATCCTGTATAAAAAAAAAGTTATTGCTGCCTTGTACATTTTGCTGCCAAGAGGATACGTAGGTTTTCTTTAGTTGATTCGGGTCCTGACGTTTTGCATCACACAAAACCAGACTGCCCAACTTTGATAAGCAAATAACGCCACTCTTCATTCCAATCATGTACCAAATAATAAATCTAAGTAAGTTTTAATGGAATTTTGTAAGTATAAGACCACTATATAGCACGTAACACCGATATATATATATATATATATATATATATATATATATATATATATGTATACATGACTAATCATTTTTATTGTATTTTGATGCCAACATATTTTGAGCTCCATGCATACTTGAGGAAGTGTTTAGATACGTGTAGAGATCGCGTAATTGTTTAAGGTATGCCAGAAAGTGTATATATTATTGAACCCTCGAGAGAACGCGAGGTCATATACATACGTAGTGAGAGAAACGCAGCTAGACCGATCTTTCTACTGATCCTATATACAAAGTACGGCAGTTACGATTAGCAACTGCAATTTGGCCGTTCACTACGTTGAACTTACATATAATTGTGAACTTTTAATATACAAGCACGAAATTATCTTTTTCCTTTGATTCGTCAGTATAATTTCACAAAGTCAAACTGTTTACGTAATTGAACGTGGATTTAAAAATTCGCGAGAGATTATGTTGTCGTTAAAAACAAAGTATGATCGAATAAATAAAAACGATACTTTGAATAAAATTAACGGGAAATAGGGAGAGAGAGAGAGGAAATGATTATAATTATCTACTGAGAAATTTTTATTTTTGCGTCCAATTCTCGCTAAAGTTAAGCTATGATCGGATAGCTTATTAATAACCAGCATAGTACTTAAAATCGTAATAACATTTTACTTTGCAATGACAATACCTTTATACGTATACTTCACGCAATGGCCTTATAGGACTTTAAATTCTTAACGAAAGCACATTGAGGGAAAGCCGAAGCTCATTCTTTGGACAGATGATAATTTCACGTAGACTCTTCGCGATGATTTATGACGAGATTCTATTACTCGACTCGACATTGTTTGCACCGGAAGATCGGTTTGGCATCAGTTATCCTTCTGTATGAACGGAATAGTATGCGTGGAACGATTATTCATTGTATTATCCTAATTGGCTCGTAAACTTTGAACGTGTGCTCATTGTATTGCAGCAGTAATCGGTCTTGTGCAAGGACGGACTTGCGAGTTTTATTCACATTAGGTGGCGGCACGTATTGCTACGTATAAAATTTACAGGTGTGAGCTAATACTTTCGAATGAATATCTTTAAGTACTCGTTAATATATGTCAACAGTATAGTTGGTTGATAATTTATTATATTTAAAGAGGGCACGGTTTAGAAATGCGGGGAAAAACGATTGACCATCCTGATTCGAGCTCCAAACAGCGGAATACAAGTCCGTCCCTGTACATAAGCAATGTTTCCAGGCGTTTTTGTGTAGCTTTAAAGTGAATTAGACGATATCAGTATTATTTATCGCGTTGCGTTGATTCGCTATACTTTAACGAGAGAATCTCTAGTCGATTCTAGTCAAGCACTTTTTTGTACAACTATATCTCCTTAACGATCCATCAAATTGAAGAGCAAGGTATTTTTTAGTACATACATATCGTGTTAGAAGTACAATTCATCCTAGAGCGAAAAAAAAAGAAAGATAACAACGGTTATCAATGTTTGTGTTTCTTCATTGATCGGCCCGTCGTTGAGTCTCCTTTTTAACGCGTAACAGCATCGCACAGTCCTCGGAGTGAATCTCTCCGATACCTCGTTTCCTCTTCGTTCGACGTATCACTACCATTATTATATTAATCGAAATCCAACACGAACGTGTGTCGGTTAATCTTGTTGAGCAATTAATCTTGATTATAAAACGATTAACAACAGCTATTTTGTCTTTTGATACGATGCCGCGATACATACATCACATACACATACACACACACACACACATACACGTACACATTTATCGGACTTCGATGCGTCGACCTTAAATCAATTAATAGTATAAGAGAAATGCGTGTTCATATAGGTTCATAAAGAGAAATAGCGTGTAATAACAGCAGCTTCGTTGTGGCAAATATCGACGGTGTCATGACTCTGTTCTGTTGGGCACAATGAAGAGCGTAACGTGTAATTTTTCTGTATAACGGTAATTGCTGATAAAACGCTGGGATAAAAAAAAATGAAACGTTTGAAAGTGTGAATATATATCTCAAGGTAAAAGTAATGTCACTTTAGAGTAACTTAATCGAATAAAAGTGTTACTTGGCGGTAAGGCGAGAGACTTAGCTTTGAGTTCGAGAGGAAAGAAAAAAAAACTAACAAAATGTACAGACACTGCCAGAAGAAATATAACGCTCTTTCAATGTAGTGTATATCGATCGAGTCCATTCACTCACGATGATTTCGATGATCCGAGGCTTCGTCGTTTCACGATCTGCCGTGATACTCGTAATTTTCGAATCCGAATTCGGGCGACAGCCCGTAACGCCTCTGTGCTAGGCAGATCGGGGTGACAGTTTTTTGTACGAATTGAGAAAGTCGCGCGTATTCGTCACTCAATCTTCGTCGTCTTACGCAACGATTTTGATTTTTAATCGTACTTATGCGGTAGTCGAATATAAATTCCGACCGAATCCGAGTGCTACTGGCGACAAATGATGACTTGAATTGTAACTCGTGTATTTTCTACTTTCCCTGGTATTCACCTCTTTCAAGTTCCTTCATGCGAATAAAGTAGAAGAACCTGAGTAATGCTGAACGTTTTTATTCGCTTAATTTTCTCTCACACGTTATATTTCCGTGCCATTCTTTAACGGTAGTATCTTTGTATTTCGCATTCTGTATCGTTACTTTCGAGATACCCGAGACAATCCAGATTGTCTGTTCGCAAACGCGACTGAAAAAGAGATCATTCGAGCAGCGATTTATCGTCCGACAGCACTACGGATAAATGAAGTAAATAAAGTCGTTATCGCCATTACGATGAGAAAGGAAAACCAAATCGCCTCTCATTTGACTTTACTCTAATTATCGCAATAATTATTTGCTTCAACGAAGTTAATAAAAAAATTAATGAATAAATAAAAAATAGCGGTATGTTTGTGATACGTGAAGCACTGTTTCCTTAGAGTTTGTATAAATAAGTTTTCATTCAGGCAATAAATTTCAATTACAATTAATAGGCGCAGATTCTTTTACATGCTAAGCTCGATCGACGAGTGACCTATAGTGATAGCACGACAATCCAAGTCTGTACATGACCCGATATCTCCCAAGATCCAGGCGAATTGAGAGGAATCGTCGTGTCCAAAAAGAGGATCTCGAAACGTGACCCTCAAAGATCGGCAGAGATTGGACGTTCGCCGAGCACGGCGATCTTCGACCATTCCTCTCGATCGCCAACAGGACGATTCGACTGGCCTAATTTTTAACTCGCCGGACGATACGGACGTGTGTGTCCCTGATCAGAAGAGAGCTCTCGGCTCATTTGGGCGCTTCGAATGTGTTTCAATATTTATGCGGGTGTATACGGTTTTTAGCCGATAGCGTCATTGTATCTGTGCGTTCGGTTATATGCGAGTGACAACAATGTGATGCTGCCAACAATAATGCTAGTCGACGTGAAACTGTAACGAAACGCGCTAATAACTGTAGGGTTCGTTAGACGCGAGTGTCTCTAAGTCTCTGGGACGTCTAACGGAGGCTGCGGGTATGAATGAGTACAGCTTGACAGATTACCAAGCATGATGCGCGGATTATACCGGAAAAGACAGATAAACAGATAGAGAGAGAGAGAGCATCTTGGTGATTTGTCATGCTGATAGCGAAAGATCCGGACAATAAATGATTGACGAGTCACACCTAAATAACACCTAAGTTAGCATTTATCGCGCATTCTTTGAAACGTCATTTTGTACGTCTAGGAATAAACGAACAAATATTAATTATATGCACTACCGATTGTGTGCGGAAATACGAGTGTGACTGTGTGTGTTCGTGTGCCTGTCTGTGTATGCGTGTCCGTGTGATATGTGTGTTATTAATTATTTAACGAGGTATATCATGATGAAACAAAGAAAACACTACTTTTAGTCGTTAGAAAGTGAGTCCTGTACAATGTTGCTCGAGGCGGAAATGTGTAGTGAGACGCATCGAGACACGGTTCGATCGGCGGACAAAGCTGCAAGAGAGCATAGTAGCGTTACATATTCTGCGTATATGCCATCTAAGGAACATTGTCACGCAATCGTCCGAAATACAAACGAAATGATCAAACCCGTAGCGCGATCCATTGAACATACACAAGAGCGCGGTCACGTCTCGACGTGAGGAAAATTACGTGCACGTACGAATCCGTGAGATGAACGCCCGCTGACATCTCGATAGTCCTGTGACACGCGATGTGATGTATATAACGTAATGATAATTATTACCAAAGATAACAATTATTTTCGGCGCGAAGGCCGCTCGTAACGGTTCGTAACGGTAGTAACGCGGATCCTGCGTCGAGCCTGTACCCTCACGTTTATCTTGACGTTTTGTAAGAGAGCGACACGTTTTTCTCCACCGTTTTTCCACCGTTGTACATCGCGATTAGCGCTCCGTCCTGATATCTGCGAAGATATGAGGATCAGGGATTAAGAGGGAGGGTACAGCATACTCGCGCGCGCACCCCCAACGGGGGTGACTTCCCCGTTGGAACTCAGGGGAGGCGATATGGCCCGATCAATTGTCGACGCTACCGCGTCCAGCCCCCTTCAACTTGCCGACTATGTCTTCCAAGCTCTTGCGACGCACGCACTGCTCCGGCTGGCCGTCCGGCGCGAAGGGACGACAGGGGTACATGGACCCGACGTAGCGATTGATCCAGCCGCTTTGAGGGGGAATCGGGAGGAATCGGGCGGAAGGAACAGCGAGAGTAAATAACATGAGCGTATCGAGTATAAAGAGACGTAAGAGGAGAGAGAAAGAGAGAGAGAGAGAGAGATCTCATGTGTATGTTTTATATGTATTTCAGTTGTCACGCGAGTTCACGCGATGGATGACGACTTACCTTTGGTCGCGGCTCGCGTACACGGCGGGCGACGAAGCCTGCGGAAGGACACGCACCCGGTGAGACAAACGCGCGAGATCCCGAGATTATTTCACGGAGAAAAAGTTGCTTGAACTTAATGTGACAATGAAAACGAGCGTTATCGTCGAAGGAAACAGTATTTTCGGTTCTTCAGAACAATTAAATCTAGTTTACAAGAACTAGGAATTCAGCTTCCTTCAACCGAGAAACGGTTCGTTCGTTGGCACGTTAATTCGACCAATCTTTTTCCTTCGTGTACGATTTGATAGTACACGCAAAAAAAGAAATAATTCAGAGGGACGGCAAATTGTATGCTGTTGTAGCAAATAAACGAACGTGTGTTTCTTAAAAAAAAAGTACCGTCCGATATTTTAGGAGTTGATTTTTGAGGTCATTTTATGAGGAAAAATTCATACACCGGGGGAGAAGAATCGATTGAATTAACGTGGCAACGAAACCGAATGCGTTCTGGTCGAAGCGAACGGGAAATTTCTGGTTTTTCTAAAACAAATTGGAAATTCTGGAAATTTTATTTCCCCCAACGAGAACGCGTTTCCCAGCACATTAGGCAACGTTTGGCTAACGTCGGGCGACAAGTTAGCCAGCCAATTTGTGCCGCTCGGGTTGCTGTCCCTCCGAATGATTTTTCTCCGTGTAAATAATAATGTAATCATCACGTCTGTGAGAGTAATTCCTCTTACTTGTCGCCGGAGTCTTAATTGCTTGAGTAATAAATATTTACAGTCGGATCTCGCCCAACTGTACTGCTGGTTACCGTGCTGCTGCTGCACGCTCGTTAATCCGGACAGCGGTGTCGGGCACGTCGGTGAAAATTGCGGCCTCATCGTCGCGAACTGACGCTGTTGCTGGAACAGGTGTTGCTGCTGGCACGTGTAATTCGAATAATACGGATCGTCGTAGGCCGTTAAACGATCCAATGACAAGGAGGAGGAGGAGGACGCGGCGGAGGAAGATGCTAGGGAATTCGTCACCGCGACTGCAACGGAATTGAGAGCGATCGGTGTTTTTTGCGGACGTTTCCGCTCTCCCTGCACGACACGTCAGGTTCGAATGAGGTATCAATATAAGCCATATCTAAGGGATTTATTTACAGAAAAGAAAAATATAGATATACACAGGTGTATATATAATTTCACTATATGCAATGTAACTTTAATAAACCTTTAGCTCTGCGAACGCTCAGCAACGTGTCGTAGTATTGTTTCTTGTACGCGGCCAGCTCGGACATGGAGTGAACTTGAAAATTGTTCTCCGCGCTCACCTCGCTCGGCCTCGGTCTTATTTTGCGTCTGTATCGACAAAAACAAAATTATATCATTACATCAGTATCAGATCCTCTTCGGCGCAAATACAAAAATCGAAGATTAACAAAAATGCTGTTGATCAAACTCACATAGATGTACATCGAATTCAGGAAAAAAAATATGCTATCTCTAGAATGAAGATGTCTGTTACCTTAAAACCGAAAGAGTAAAAAGTGAAGATAGAGGGATTAATCATTGGAAGGTTACGAATTAAAACGGTCCAACTGACAGAATAATCTTACCGAACATCTTACATGATAATTCAGACATATATCACATCAACATTATCGCGTCGATTGAATTATTCCGTTGATCGATCGCGCGATACTCACCCGTAAATCGGTTCCTTCGCGTCACTTTCCCTGCGTTGCGCCGCGACTTTCTTCTCCGCGTCGCGATCCAAATTTCTTCGAGACAACGGCAGTTCGCTCGCTTTGCTGAGCTCGCGCGAGCCACATTTCGCTTGCGAATCGTTCGCGACGCGAGCGGACGACCCTTGATTCGTCTTTTCATCCCGGCCATCCTTTTCCGAATTAACGTCCTCCTTCTGTGCCTTCGAAAGCAAACCGCCGGACGAGGGGTCGAGATCTTTTTCTGAAACTTTGCATGCGGTCGCGGGCTTCCGGTCTATCGACATCAAACACGCCGTGTCCGAGGAGTACGCCCGTGGATACGACCTGGTGCGCGGAAAGGCCGGCGACTCTGCGCGCGAACGTTCGTTTCAGTTTCTTGTAATTTTGTACGTTGTCACACTCGGAGAATGGATAAGGCAGAAATAAATCAGATAGAAAAAAAGAGAAGAGAGAGAAATCCGCAAGCGTTACCGACGCTGGTCCCTTCTCGCGCTCGTTTCAAAAAGTTGCTCAGACTCGCCCTCAGTCCGTCGCGCACCGTCGCCAGGAGATCGTCCGCCTGCGGAATTCAACGGATTTAATCTCCCGATGAAAATCGGAGGCTGAAAATAAAACAGAAAAAAAAAGGTTTGTTTAACGAGATTATTCCGCATCTTGTGTCTCCAGTACGTCTACGAAATCGCCCCGATCCTCGTCCGCCCAACACACGTCGTCCATCTTGCGTATACTGTCCTTGATCGTCTCCTGCTCGATCGTTCGCTCGCTCTTCCGGCCCATGTCGATCGCCACTTTCGACATCCCCGGTTCCGTGTCTCTATCAAACGCGTCGACACCGTCATACTTCCTACAGCCGTATCTAACGCCATTCAATAGCCGGGCAGCTTTATCTCGAGACGAATCCGATACTATCTCAGTATTATCGCGTGTCTTCATGGAGCTTGTTTCCTACAAATCCGTCGAAGTTTTATAACATATATATATATATATATATATATGCATATATTTTTTTTCATATATTATATGATGTATAATAATATCTAATATGTAATTATATATATAGAATTCATGTTACGTTTATTCCTAATTTCTCAAAATATTTTCTCTTCCGTGTTCCTTCGGTGTATTGTTTTTTCCTTTACAAACCTGACACGCTGTCCGAAGTGAGTAATGAGACTGCGACAGGTTGGCGGTGTTCCCAGCAGGTGCGTGGTATTTCTTATTAAGCAGATATTGTCGGCAAATTGATGTCTGACACTTGCTTTCGTCGACCGAACGATTCTGCGGATTATCGTTCGGTCGACGACTCGACGAATCTGCCTGCCGATCAGCGCGCGAGGGTGGATTTGAGCCAACGTCAAGCGAGATCTCCGAACGAGGAGAATCGCGCTGCACACCCCGCATATGCTTTACATTTGTTATGTGGTTACGAATCGTCGTGGAAATTTCGTTCTCGGCGAAGCCACGGAAGGGATGGCCCTCGGACGATTTCGAATCCAAAGCGTCCTGGTCGCATGGGGGGTTCTGCTTCGATGCGGAAACACTGCCGTCCATTGTAGCGCCAGGCGAATTTCCCGCGTCGAGCGCTTTTTCAGACGTGTCGCTGCGTTGGAATATGAGAATACGATGTATTTCTTGGATGTCTTGCACACGGAAGAAGAAAAAAAGGTAAACTCAGTCCCAACTGCAACTTGCACGAGCAACTGAGCGAGGAACCAGATGAAAACTCGGCGGCGAGAAATGAAAATTCGGTGACAAGAAATGACATCTCTGTTATGCGCGACTGGGAACATTCGTGTGAATATTTAGGTGCGTTAAAACCCGGTCGTTCAATTGAGAACGATTGATTGAACAAAATTCTTTCTGTCCCCGGGATAAAAGTACAATAACCTGTCTGTGTAATCAGATATATAATTATATATTTTATACAGAGACATGTTCTATATATATGTACATATAGGAAATCNCCCCCCCCCTACTCTCTCTTTTTGTCTGATCCCCAAGCAACGGAAAATCCAGTCACAACGACGGAATTGTTTCTCCCGTGTAGAGAATTATTCAAGTTTTTAAAGAAGATTATTAGAGGAAAGATGATTAAAGTCGAAAGACAACGCGAATGTAGCGCGTAGAGAGCTTACTTTCCTCGCAGATTGAGCTTGACAAAGCCCGTGCTCGCATTGAACACCTCCGCGATCTTGTGATCCGGCACACCTTTTGGCACAGGTATCATCGAGAATAGCAATCGCTTTCGGGGAGAATCGCAGTTTTCTAACAGACCTCCTACTTTCTTCAACACGCGTTCGTATGCGCCGATATCAACCTCTGGCCGATATGCTCGCAGCAATTGCGTGATTACACTCGCGAGATTGTCTCTTTGGTGATGGCACTGCAGAGCTGAACGCAACGACGACAAATCTGTTGCTGCCTCGGTATCAACATCGCTATCAATCGCGCTTTCTGCGATAATGGAGAATGAATTGTGGTTAATTTCGAATTTAATTATAATCAAATTGATAATTAGGTAAGAAATCCGGAAAGTGCATTACTTTTCGTGGCCTTAATAAGTTAAAGTAAAATTCGGCTTCGATAACTTTATTTTCTCGGACAATGTCTCGAACACGAAAAATATCTGATTGTTTTTATATTTAGTTAAAGCGTCACTTGAATGGGATAAATAATAATAATAACAATAATAAAGATATGCGCATTACACACACACATACTAATTACTCACGTCTGATGAGTGAGTGGAGTTGACAACCACAATATCAAGCACGCGCGATCTTCGTTTTCACTTTTCACGAGGGACAATCGCGTGCCGGCGAATGTTACTTACGTCGCTTGAATTGGTCCATGCTCGCAGCGATCAACCGAAATCAAAGGAATTTGCGAATTTCGCGACAGTCTCGGGGTACTTCCTATCAGATTCGACGATGCCAGGATAAGGTATTCATGAAATAATTGAGGCGACGTTCATTTCCATTATTGAAAACAGCTGAAGAATGCGGCGCACATGACTCATTTGTAAAGCGATTAAAGTCCGATCGCGATCCAGAAAATACGCTATTTGTATACCTGATGGAACGAAGAGAAATGAGAGAGAGAGAGAGAGAGAGAGAGGGGGGGGGAAGAGGTGGAAGTTAATCTCGCGAAAACGGCTTTGTCCGCGAAATCGTCATGGGATGGAGAATAGATCCCGATCGATTTGATTTAAAAATAGATCCTCCCCCCGTGTCCTCTTGTGTCCTCCCCTCGGATGGTAAGAAGGAAATTACGTCCGTCCAGCAGCGCACGGGAGGAAATTATCACGCTGGGTTAATTAAAATATACAACTGCGGAGCTCCGCGCATACACATGCGGGGAGTGGATTATTTTAATGAGAAACTCCGCCGTCTCGGGCCCCGCCAACACATTCTCCATGCGGGTAATCCCCGAAGACTTTGCAAGGATTATTGATCGATGATTGTTATAAAAGCGAGTCGACGGACTGGAGCAGGCTACTTAGCGCAATATGCTCCGACAGAAAGCACTTTTACCGTTCACCTGCCTAGTAGCGTTCGCCGCAGCAGTTCTACCACCCGGTGCACCATGGACGAACTTCATACCCAAGTCACCTGGTAACGTCGTTTTCCTGCTATCTCATTCTCTTCTCGCGTATCTTTTTCTTTTTACACGGAAAAAGGTCGATAGGTGATAACTCTCTTGTAAAAATGAGTCTTTTATTCGGGATATTTTCCAAATTATTAAAGTTTACGTAATCTGAACGTTGAATGCGTCTGAAGCCTCTCGGAAAGAAATCACCTTGATATGCACGTTTGATTTGCAATCTTCATATTTGTCAATAATTTATTTTTATTTCTCACCTGATGAAAGTGGCGTGGTAAATTGTTAAGTTTTTTTTTTTAAATAAAAGCTTTCGATGAAAATAAAAGTGATATTTTAGTTAAAATTACAGTGATACAGCGAAGATGAAAGGAATTGATTTCTTTCGGAAATCGAAAAGATAATGTTACTAATCAGCGATGCAAAACGTCTGTTCATTCTTCCCAATATTAGCGTCTCGTTCAATTATTACCGAAATGGCAAATTGATTATTATTGCGAGCCGTGAAACCCGAGCTCATTTACCTGATCTGTCCGAATTCTACATAATTCGTTAATTGCTCGCAACTACGCGAACAATTTCTCGGAACAATTACTGATCCCCGTCGATCGTTGCGGAAATCTTGCAGTTTACTCACGAGCCCTGGGACCGATGGGACCAGTCGGAATGGACACGATATCGGTGCCGTACATGCCGAAGTCGCCGCTCTTCCCGAAATTCGTTGACCCGAAGGCGATGATCTCCAAGAAGACGGACATGCTGGGCAACCTGTTCGGCGGTTTGGGCCCGGTCATGTACCCTACAGGCACCAAGCCGATTCTACCCTACGGCGGGCCGCCCGTGGACAACCTCGGCGCCGCGGACAACATACTGTTCAGCAAGAAACGCGACACCCTGCAGGCCGGTATGGGGAAAACGCTCGACGGCGACGGTACCGCGATGTACAGACGCGGTATGTTTGGCCCGTTCGCGCCGAAGTTCGGCCCGATGGGGCCGAAGTTCGGCCCGATGACGCCGTTCTCGTCGGCCGACACGACGGCCGACTACGCGGCGGCCGGCAAAGACTTCTTCTCCCGCAGGAGGAGAAGCGTGGTGGGAGCACCCGTGATCCCGGCCGACAAGACGCAAGTCGTCAACCTGGGCTTGGCCGCCCCGTCGTCGTACGCGAAGGGCTTGACCGACGACACGGCTGACGCGACCTCAGCAGCCGGCGACGCGCCGAAGGAATCCTTCTTGGGGATGATCGGAGGACCTTTCGCGGGAGGGCCTTTCGGGGGACCTTTCGGGGGACCTTTTGGCCCGGTGGTGGACCCGACCGTATTCACGGCGAAGAAATCGGCGTTCCTCGACACGTTGTTTAAGAGCCTCGCCACCAGCACCGCCGCTCCGCCGACCAGCACCGACGCACCGGTGCCGAAGAGCACGATCGTGCCACCCAGCTATTGGCTGCCGTCCTCCATCATTCCCGACCCGAGCGAGTACACTTCGAAGGTGTCGGACTTCTTGGACAAGCTGTTCGACAGCATAAAGCTAAACACGACCGTGAAGGCGACGGGCGACGACGACAGCTTGGAGGCGACGAGCGGCTCTATGGCGATGAGATCGCTGACGTCGGACGACGCTTCCCCTGACAGGGCAGCGAGAGCCTCCGAGGATCTGTCGGCCATTGCGGCTGCCAAGGACGCGGTCGTGGACGCGATCCTGTCGGAGCTCGGCGACCTGAAGAGCGACATGATAGCGACCTTGAACGACTTGATCGCGTACGAGAAGGCCGCCGCCGCCGCCAGCGCGGTGAAGAAACCCTTCAAGCCCTTCGCCGGCATCTTCCCGCCGAAGCCGACGGTGGACGCGACGCTCCCGTTCCAGCAGAGGATGACCGTGCTGAGCCAGGTATTCGACATGCTGACGGACCTGCAGAGGAACGTCACCGCGGCCACGAACAACGCGATGACGGCTAACGCGGCCGGTGCGGCGGACAACTCCGAGGAATCCTCGCCGAAGAGTCCGTTAGCCTCCGGCCCGGTTGGCGCTGGCTCCTTCAACGCCACCCTCTTGGACGCCGTCCTGAAGAAGCTGTCCACCGTCGTGACCCCGGCGCCGTATACGGCGAGTTACGTGAAGGCCGATCCCGTTATAACGAGCAGAGCCTTGGCCAAGGGACCGACGTCCTTCTGGGTGTCCTACCCGGAGAACGGAGCTTCCGCCACCGCGAAGCGACAAGCGGACGACTATTCGTACTTCGGCGGCAGAAACGACGACAACGACGACCGGAGACAATTCACGAGAGGTGTAAAGATGCAGATGCATCAGGGATACCAGAGCCTGCCCGCGGGCTCGGTCGAATCCGTGCAAGCCGGGGGAGGCTCTACGCCGGGGCATCAAGGAGGCGGGATCAAACTGCTGGTGAGTGCGACTTTTATTCCTGCACGTTCTCACGGTAACTCTGAATGACAACTTTTATCCAGGGTTGGGAAGCAACGCGTCACTTTGCGTGCGTTACCGCTACGGAATTACTTTCTCCCAGTAACGAGGTTGTTTCTTCTTCTTAGTGTTAGTGACTCTCCTCTCGTATCCTTTCTTCGCAGATGAGAAGAATGTTAAAATGAAAATGACAAAGCAAGGAGAAAGAGGAACGTAAAAGAAATTATCGTACTTAGAAATCAAAGGTGATGTTACTGATTAGTGATACAATTCTGCAGTGCACATTCTTTTCGTTCTATTCTTTCGTAGACTCTTTGTAGCGTCTTGTTTTATTGTAACGATAACGGTAACGATATTCCTCAAAATGGACAATGATAACGGTAACGAGTTACTTTATTTGATGAGTAACGAGTGACAGTAACGAGTTATTTTTAAATGATGACCTTCCCAACCCTGCTTACATTGATACGCCGAGAACGCATGACGTGCGAAGCTGTTCGCCTCGTGAAGGCAACGCAATAACTCTCAAGTCGGGGAAGTATTTTGTCGGACTTCTTTGAAATTGCAACGCATCCTCGCAGGCTGCGAAGAATCAATCTCAACAGATTAAGCTAAATCGAACAGCGGCCACTAGCCGATCTACATCGTTCTCGACGCTTCAATATCGTTAAATGATAACTAACGTTCTTACAAGATATATCGTATAATATTATTTCGGTAATAATGCCATTATATAACAATAACGTCGTAGTTTTACATCCTCTCTCCGTCCCTTTAATCTAAGAGTATAGTGGCGTTTATATAAAATGTACAGAAATCCCTCCAGACCGACAAGACAAAAAGACCGCGTTGGAAACGACTCGACGCGCTCTGTAAAATCTATCCCTAGTCCGTATGTACGCTATCATCCTATCTCGATTCGAGAACACCAACCTCGAGGATAAAATTTCAGAATGCAACAACAAAACGTTAAACTAATTCGGCAATAAGCAATTTAGCAAGAAGCAACTTTGCACGCGATCTCGCGCCGCATAACGCGCGACACCTTGGAAGCCTATGTACAAAAGAAACGAAAGATGGGGAACGGGAAGTCACGTTGTTGTTGTTATTATTATTACCCGACGCCTCGGCTGAGATCGACGAGACAGAGACGACCGCACGCAGCTACGTAAAATGTGTGATTACTTCATTTGCTTTCAGATACAAATGCCTAAATCGTCTGACACTCAAAGTATTAATTACACTTAAATACACGGTGCAAATCTGTCTGAATTCATGAATATCGCGGGCGTGTTCATCTGTCGCAGGGGCCTAACGCTTACGGAAACTTAAACGACAAGTGGCTCGACTGGATGCAGTATCACAAGAATGAGTATCAGGATCAAGAGAGTCATAGGCACCATCATAACCACCATTAGGCCACTCAGCCAGCAGGACTATCCCTCTCTCCCTCTCTCTCTCTCTCTCTCTCTTTCTTTCACTCTCTCGTCGTTAATATATCCTCACATGATCTCGACGGGAAATATTCTTACAAAAATGCCAATTATTGTTCCATATGTGTAAAAGCAAAAGAGTGTGTGTACGAGGACGATCGTTATTACTAATAAAATATGCCTGGCAACAAAAAATGAAGGTAAAGAAAAAGCTGCGCAAGAATCATCCGCAAGTNATATATATATATATATATGTATGTGTGTGTGTGTGTGTGTATTTGTGTACGAAAAATCGATCTAAAATGCCGAAGATTTATTATACAGAGTTCGTTCCTCACCAGTCATGATACATGACGCGCTTCCCCTAAGAAACACGTACCGAAGGATATGAAAGATGGATACTAACGGTAACTAATAGCCTATTCTAATGCCGTCCTCTCTCTCTCTCTCTCTCTCTCTCTCTCTCTCTTTCTCTCTCTCTCTAAAAGTATCAGCCGAACACACCCGATGCGCCCATCAGTCTTGCAGACCCACACCGCGGCACACGGACGCAATCCTGCATCAAGTGCGTTGCTTCGTTCGTTCTACAATCAGCAATGCATTGCACGCAGGGTAGCGTTAGTGTGTTAGGAAGCATCACAGTCGGTTACGCGACGTTGTAGTATCCTTATTATTACAGAAGAGGTGAACTAGTTAATAATATCTCGAGCAAGAAGTGGAGAGACCGAAAGGTTCCTGTTCTTCGACACGAAAAACGTCGTTTTCTCTAATTCACACTAGCTATATACCTATATTTGACTTCGCCCGCCCTTCACCTATCTCGCTCGCTCTTTCTACCTTCAGCTCCNCCCCCCCCCCCGGCATACTTTCATACAAAATTGTGGAAATATTGGCAGTATCTTGGTAAGTATAGAGACTCGTGTGTGTTGCCCGCGCTCTTCCGTATTCTACATGTATACGTAATAGACCTCGGATCGCCGGAATCTCGCGTATAATTCGCTCGTAAGTAACGAGCCACTTTCGGATAGCCAGTAAAAGTGAGGTGTGTCGACTTACGACTTTGGTACTTTGCTATCTGATTGTACTATAACACCGTTAACGACGTGTCAGTCACTATCATCTGCCTTTCGTGATCCTCGTGATGACGTACTCCATCTGTTGCTCGATGCGAAAGACCAGGTAGAAGGACGCGAGCACGCTGCACAGCGTCACCAGGAACCCCAGCCCCTCGAATATCAACTTCGGCGCGAAGATCTTCCAGACCATCAGGTGTCGGCAGTGTATAGTCGCCGCTAACATACTGCCGAAAGTCTGGAAAGGAAGCGCGACTTGTGCAGTTTCTGCGGATACATACTTTCACGCTGTTTTTGCTCTTTTGTCTTTTTATTCCGAGGGAAATGAGACAGTCACTCGAGGCTCCCGTTCCTTCGCCGCGGGCATCTTGATTAATGACGTCAGAAGCGAGCAAACAGACGAGAATTTTGGGCGTGTATTTTCTCGCCTCCGACGTCATTAAACAAGACGACTGCAGGAGTCTTAATTGAATTTCGTTTTGCACGACATGTTACGTACCCGGATCCCGTGAAGCAACACGTATTTGCCGGCGACCGAGAAAACCGCGGCTTGAAAGGCGGAGTCTTGCTCGGACAAGAGGAAGAGTAGCTCGCCTCTTTTCATATCGTCCTCGAGGAACTTGGCCTTGAGGAACTTTGGAAATACCAGGTGCAGGGTGAATGGCACGATCACCAACAGCGGCAATGTCGCCCCCAGAATAATGTGGGAGCCGAACGTGTTGATACCTACGAATTATCTTCGTCGTGATTCCGGTCGGCAGGGATCCTCAAATAAAACTCGGTTACCGATAGCTCACCGATCAAAATCGCCGACATCAGGTGACCGTAGAAGTGGCCGCCGGTTCCCACGAAGGCGGCGTGCCAGTGGATGGTGGGAAACGTCGCCTGGTGGCCGGTCCCGTAGAAGAAATATTCCGCCGATAAAAACCAGCAGAGCAGCACGGGCATGGACACGTCCAGGAGTTCGGCTGTGCGCGAGGGAAGATTAGGAATCGAAGGAAATAGAAAGGAAATCGTTAGGAAAGTCGAGGGCAATTAGAATATCAATGAGAACAATTAGAGAACAATACTTGCGATGTGTGCACTGAGAAAAAATGGTGAGCTCATTTCGAGCGCGAGAAACGGAGGCTCGAACAAATATGAAAACTTCAAGTTCCGACAGACTAAACGTTGTATTTGACGGAATTTTATTTATTCAAGCAAACTCTCGCCGATTCTCGCCGACTTCTTTTTTCTTTTTCAACGTATAGTCAATCACAAAAAGGTTGCAACATTTTTCTATTAGTTTCGGGACGCATCCCGTGTCCGATAGGAGAAATTGTATCTTAGTAATCCTCAGGAGACGCATTTTCCTATTGGACAGGAGATTAGAAACAAGATGTTCCTGATAAATTGCACAAATACCGACCATTTCGAAAGCTCTCGATCGGTCGTGCACCATTTTCGAGCTTTCCGTAAGAAATATATGCGCGCTCTAGAAGGACGTGTTACAAACATACATCAGGCGTTGCGTACTTACAGATAGTGTTAGCGTTTTTGTATCTCTCGATCGTGGACAAGCCCAATACCGCGGCGCACGTTACGAAGATGAGGAATGTGCTGGGCGAGAGCGAGTCCCCCAGCAGCAACGAATACAGAAGCGTGAGGAACACGCTGAGGGAGATGAACGCGGCGCTGTAAGTGGTCCCGATACCGCAGATCACCGGAGTGTCGTCGGTGTCTATCCGCTTGCGGGAGATCGAGTCCTTGATCCTCTCGAACAAGCGCGGCACCAAGTTCTCCTCACGATACACCTCGATGGACTCCCGCTTCTTCGGCAGCATGTAGATGCTGAGCGGGCGATAGTAGAGTACGAGGATCGCGAGCACGCAGAGGAGGTAGACAACGTTCGGCAAGGTCTTCACCTGCCAGGACAGGACGAACTTCACCTTGTAGAACTTGGGCAGCTTCTGCAGCACCCAGTAGCAGCTGATGCAGACGCCGATCAGGACCGAGCAGTACTGGCCCACCATGACGCTGGGGGCGAAGCCGGTGAGGTTGCCGCGGTCTCGCAGCCAGAGCTTCACCACCGTCACGTACAGCGCCAGGATCACTACAGCGGGTAAGACGCGCTCCCAATTGTTCGACACCGTCGACCAGTCGACCTTGCCGGTCGCGGAGACGGAGCACGCCCGGTTCAGGTGCTCCTCCCGGCAACGCCAGAAGTAATGCGACAGCCTGATCGAGACGCACGCCACCAGGCCGACGATCAACACGATCGTCCGGAAATTCGGCCTGGACGGCCTCGAGCCGACGAACCTGGTGGTCTTCCTCTCGGCGCAGCCGTCGGAATCGCTCCTCCTCAGGTCGAACACCAGCAGGCAGAGAAGCGTGATGAAGAGGAAGGACAACACCTTGTCCTCCTCGACGATGTAGCTATTGGAGAAGAGTCCGCACACCGTCAGCAGCAGGATTATCCTGGAAACGTAGGTCAACAGCTTGATTCTACGGTGTTCGTACCAGCACATCGAGATCACGTCCCAGTTCTGCGCGATCACCAGCACGAGGAAGCCGATGGAGACCGCGCCGGTGGCGAAGAAGGTCATGTTCCGCAGTTCCTCCAGCACGTCCAGCAGGAAGAGGCACGTGGTGATCGCGACGGTGATCAAATTCGCGATCACCGCGCATTGCAGAAACGAGGACTTGAAGATGTCGCACATACGGCTCTCGGGGATGCCGGTGATGAAGAGGTAGAAGAAGAACAGGGAGCAGAACATCAGCAGCAGACCCTTGGAGATCAGACCGGAGTCGAATTGGACCCACACCTCGGAACACGTGTCCTTCAGCAGCTTGAAGTAGCCCCTGGTGTCGCGGACGAACGCCTCGAGCTTCTCCGGACTGTCCACCTGCCTCACGCGCTCCGACAGCAGACCGTAAACGTGATCCAAGTCCTGTAGCTGCTCCTTCGAGAACAGGTTCGCGTCCGCCGAATATATCTCTATGTACCTCTTCGTCTGGGCGATGTTTCGCCAGAGCGACTGTAAAGGATGTAGCAAACGACCGGCGGTCGTCTCCGCCGGCTGACTCGGCAGACAGTCGAGTACCACGGAGCCCAAGTTGGAGAAAGGGATCGGCGTGCCGAGGATGGACGACAAGGTGGGGACCAGGTCGACCTGGTTGACGCTGTTGCTGCCGTTGATCGCGAACCCCTTGAGCAACGGGGTGGTCGAGTAGACGAACATCGCCGCCTCGATCTCGCTGGGACTGTCACCGCCGTGATCCCCCGTCTCCGTCATACCGTGGTCTCCGACGACGAATAGCATCATGTCATTCTCGAGGGACTCCACGATCTCCGTGATGAGCTTGTTCGCGTCCTTCAGCTTCCTGGACATCTCCGGATGCTGCGTGCCGTGCTTGTGCCCGCAATGATCGACGCCCAGCGTGTGCGCTATCAGCAACGACCAGTCCTTCTTCTTCATCTCGAAAAAGATACGGTACTGCACGTTCTTGTCCACGCTGTCCAAGTCCCAGACGTTGAAGGACGGCGAGGGAAACTGCCTCATGAACTTGCCCGGGAACAGATTGGTCCACGTGTCGTCGCCCATGAAGACGATGCCGCCGGCGGCGTTCTGCTCGATCATATTGTCCTCGTTGATGTAGCCGGACGCGAAGTTCGAGCCCACCTCGATGAAGGTGGGCAACGAGCCCGTGGTCAGGCCCTTGAGGCGCTGCATGGTCGTGGTGGGAGGATCAGCTACGAACTTGTAGAGACGCGAGTGCGACGGCTGCTTCTGCAGCAGCTCGCGGATCACAGGCAGCTTGTTGCGGTGATAGCTGGACATGGAGGCGTCGTCGTCGTACCACTCGGCGAACTCGTACTTGAGCGCGTCGACAATCAGCAGCACGACCCGCGCCTTGCGCTCCAGACACACCCCGGCGGCGTAGCCGGTGTCTTGGAGAAGCCCGGCCGCGTCGCAACCGGCCTCCGGCGTGCAGCGCGCGCACTCGGCGCGCTCCGGCCTGGCGACGCGATTAAGGAGGAAGCCACTGGTGAAGACCAACAATCCGGCCGCCATCAGGTAGGACATCCATGCCTGAAATACCAAGTAATTCCATAGTCGACTCATCTTCGTCGCTCATTCAGTGTCGTGGAACGTGTCACGGCGGCGGTTGTTCACTGGCGGCACGACGGTCGTACGACCGAGGGAGATTCGGCGAGGTTTTAACCTATGACGGCACGCCGGTGGTCTGTTCATCACCATTGTCACATCCGCGGCTCGGTGTGTAAGAGAGAGAAAGAGAGAGAGAGAGTGCAGCTCGTAGACAGCGCGTTGTTTTGACCGGTCAAACACCGCGGACACTTAATCGATAATTCATGTGTATCGCGGCGAGCAGCAGGATTTAACCTCAAAACCGCGTCGTACTGCGTGGATCGTCGCACGCATCGGTTCCCCGGTGCGGGGAACTTTTGTGCACGACTGTGGCGACCCTCGGAGAGTTCAGAAAGTGCAGCTTTAAGAGAAGAGAGAGGGAGGTCGATCGCGAGTGTCTTCCTCTAGTGTGAGATCGTGGAAAGTGGAAACGCTCCTTCAGGTCGGAAAATTTCCACTTTCCACTTTTCATGTATTATGCGATAATATCTTTCTTTCTTTTTAATTTTTTATCTCACGTCGAGTGAGATAAAAATGAGATAAAAAGCGAGATGGTATCTACTGTGGCGTTAGTGATAACGTTCATTCTTTGTCAACAGATGGCAGCCCGCACGCTGTTTAAGAGCTGCAGTTTCGGCCAACTCGTCGCCAGCAGATGGCGGCTGCATACAGCTCGAGAAGCACGCGAAGTCGGTTGGAGATATTTCAAATTGTGCGCATTTAGTTTTTGCATCGCGATCGCAAGTCCCAGATCGAATGTCCAGACCAACGTGCAACGACGTCAAATCATGATACGATCTCGGCAGTAAAATTGCGTAGTCATGCGTTACGCGAGATATCTCGGCTCTTGGAAATTCCGCGCTCTGGCTTGTTACATGTTCGGAAACGCGATGGCGATCAACGACGATCTGAGCTTCGGATATATATTCAAATGGAAGAACTTGGCAGAGGGCTTCGACGAGGCTAAGGTCATCCGGAAGCCGATATTCCTTCTGATCTACAAGACAGGCTGCCCCACTTGCGAGAAGCTGAAGCCCAAATTCAGAAAGTCCATCAGAATCCTCGATCTTAGCCAGTAGTGAGTAACCTCTCTCGATGTATTAAACGCTCTAATCCGATTTCGAAATTGTTCAATCGGAAATTTAACACGCGCCATTTTCACCAACAAAACGCGACTCGAACGCGAATTTTATCTAATTCGCGAAAATACGACATTTTACATATTTAACGTTAATAGGACACAATTATAGCGCAAATTCGGCATTTAATCGTATTTGTCTATCGAGAAAGAATCGTCACGACATTTATCGCAGAGTTAATGCCGAATTCGTTACATGTTTGACGCGACAACATAGCTTCGTTATGGTGAGCGCCAGGAAGGGTGAGATGTCCGCGAAAGATGAGACGAGATTTCAGCCGGACGGGACCTACGTCCCTAGAATCCTGTTCTTCACCCCGGACGGCGAGTTTATGGAAGACATTTATAATCGTCATTCGCAGGCCGACAATAAGTGTAAATACTTTTATAGTAGCACGGGTCAGATAATAGACAGCATGATTTTGGCATTGGAACGCTGTCCCAAATAGTCGTTATAGTCTGTTTAACAATGTTAGCTTTTTTGTGAAATAATACTTTGAAATTGAAACGATACATATCGATGCGCATGAACGACACGCACAGTATTGTTTTAGTGAATCAACACGCATTGCAAATTAAAATTTGTTTTACGCCAATAACTCGAATCCGATTCAGTTGAATGCATTTTCTTAAGACGAAACCAAAAATGAAAAAAAAAAAAACAGAGAAATATCCAGGCTGAAAAATATCCTCAAGCTCGCATGAGACCAGACATGGAGATTGCGGATTGGAGATCGAATTAGGCGGATCTAATTTCGATCGTGATTCGCTTTATTCCGATTGGTCAAGTTGCAAATCCAATCCGCAATTCTCAGTTGCCCATATGAGTTTTGAACACCGAGAAAAACCCCATGAAAATTCCTTCATTTATGCGATTAACAGTTACAAATACCGAAACTCTTTTTTCCCCGCGAAGCCACGCATGCCCAGCACGTAGGCGATCGACCGCCGAAGTGTACATCGGAAAGTCGATTTGCGGCTTGCGCAAGCCGCGTTATCCGCCCACTATCGACAGGTTGCAAAAGGAACAGAATAGCGGGTGTACGGAACGAAGAAACTAATTTAAGTTGGACCGCGGCGGAGTCCCTCCCTCACTCCCGGGGACTCTTCTTTCCCAGCATTCGAGTCTGCGCCTGCACGCCGGATTCGGTGCGCGCTTCCGATACTGCGGGTGACCTATAGTGAGCCCGCAAAGGTAGGCTTGACGGCGCTTGCGTTTGCAACAGTTGCCAGATGAAGCTGCCAGGCATTGGCCGACGAGATCGCAACCAAGAAGTCGCAACCCCTCGTAACCACGCCCATTTCATCCCTTCCGTGCACACGCGCCTGTCGCGCATTTATGTGTATATGTGTGTATGTGTATGCATGCAAAACGCATGATAAAATCAGCGTTGTTCTCTTTTTCAAAAGGCTGGTTGAAAAATGGGACTCGCTATTGTTGATAAAATCGAGAACCCGGAGTTGTCGAAAGCGACAATATTTTGCTGTATCGCAGTTGCACACTTTAAATTTCTCGGAGTGGAATCTCCCTAAAAACAAAGTGCTGCAAACTTTTTCTGACTGAGAACACATCAAATTCACTCTTCGAGTTGAGTGTCGAGTGAAAATATTTACGTTTTAGAGTGAAAAATTCACTCTGTACACGGAGAAAAAAAATTTGCTGGAACAACGAATCGTTAGTTACTACAGTGACAGCAAAACAATTTGTTGCACAGAAGAAAATAATCATGCTGTTGCAGCAAAACATTGTTGCGATAGCGATAAAATTGTTTTCCCCGCGTATAAATAAAATATCATCCGAATCCGAACTCAGCTATCATTCTACTTTTCGAGAGAAGTTTCACATCAAATAGCATAGAGAGTAATTCATATCCCGGAATTGCAAATTTTCCTCGGAAGTGATCTCGCGTCTCCGGGTCGGGACGACGCGTTAGTCGCACTTGGAGCGCGCAAGATCGAAGCGACCGAGTGTTGAAGGCGCGACCGCGATCGAACGCCCTCGCTCCTTTTCTTTTTCTTTCCGACAAATTGAAAGCTAACTCTTTCACCCTTTCTCACGGACAAAGGAAGAAAAGAGGAAAGAGGGGAAAGATCGCCTGTGTCAAATTGACCCGACGCGAGTACTCGAGAGGAATAAAACGCGTTTACGGCGGCGGTATCGTGCGCGCGGGCATCCGGATTTTCCGCGGGGAGCGCGGGAGGCGCAGGAGGAACAGGAGGAGGAGGAAGAGGAGGAGGAGAGGAGAGAGCTTACGCACATCCGTACGTTATGTATGGATCTCTCCGCGGACGGTTCTGTGTTTGAAGGGTTGCAGATAATATATAGCCCGTTTCGGCGGAGAGTGCTTTTTAGCTTTGACCGTTTCATCCGGACCGGCCAGCCAACCAACCGACCGACCGACCGACGACCAGCCGCCGACCGGTCGGTCGGTTGGGGCTATTGCGCCCCGTAATATCGCGCCCCCGCGCACCTATATCTCCACGTCCGTCACTTTTTTTTTCCGCCTCGCCCGCAGAGTCCTGACCAGTCCGCGCCTCCTCCTCTCTCCCCCTTCTCGTTCTCTCTCTCTCTCTCTTTCTCGATAGCCGGGGCCGGCTTTAAAAAATGAGCCGGGACATTATTTCTGCGCACCCCCTCCGTGGCTCCTGCACGACTGACCGATCCAGTCCCTCTCTCTCTCTTATTCTCTCTCCCCCTCCCCCGACGTCGTTTCCGCCGGCGCAGCTTGCAATGTGCCGCATCAGCGAATGTGCAAAAATGAAGAGAGAGAAAGAGAGAAGAGGAGTAGCGGTGGGTGGCGGATGGTGGACGAGGCTTCGGGGTGGACGAGAGATCGGGAGATCGAGAGATGGGTGAGGGAGGAGAAGAAGAATTATATATCTCTCGTGCGAGTGTATGTGTGCATGTGTCTCTCGTTCGTCCGTTCGTTCGTTCGTTCGCTCGCTCGTTCGCTCGCTCGCTCGTTCGCACGGTCGTTTCGGTTCGGATATGGATATGCCCGTGTGGATATATCGGGAGAGCCAGGGAGCCATTTTCAATTCAATCTGTTAAAAGCACGTCAAAAAGTCATACGGTATTTCACCGGCGCGGTAGATCGCGACGAGATCGCGGCAGCTTCATCGCGACCCGACAGCGGCGTGAATAGCGTATACACCACGGGTCGTCCACGTGCTTGTGTGGCGCCGACGTGTGGCGGTGTCATCCACGATGCCGGGTTAACGGACATCAATCCTCATCGTCTTGGCAACTGTCGTAGGAAGCGATGAGATGCCGTCTCGGTTAGTGGCGACAATTGTTCTCGCTACAATAGATAAATTAATCATAAGAGATCTTAATGATAAATATTCATCGTACAGATGAAATTTCTAGTAACACGAGCGCGAAAGGTGAAGGATTGATATAGATTATTTTTTGGAAAATATGGATCTATGTCTTCGTCTTGTCACTTTTTTTCACAATTTTGCTGCTTTCAGTAGAAATCCTGCCAAGTAGGACCGGAGGATTTGCAGAATTGAAGGTAAAATGTGAGGGAGAAGAGAGAGGGAGAAAGATATATCGCAGATATTAAAAAAATTTTTCACGTTCGTGGCGTTATTCACCTTGAAATTTGCAGTAAAACACAAGAAAACGGTCGCAAAATTATTTTTCGTAATCAAAAAATTGCAATTCTTTATTGTCATCTAAGTTCCACTTAAATATTGCATGTTTCGAATTATTTAATAAACCAAGTGAAACTATTAAAGTGCTCCATTTTACGCATAATTTCTATGATTATTTTTGCATAAAATATTGAAACTTGCGTGAAATTGCATATAATCTTCCCGACGAAATGTCGATTGTTGCACTCACCGTGTCAAACAGGTTACATCGAAGCGACATGCAAGCACCTCTTACCTGCGATTTCTTTGTGTGGCTTTGACATGGCGACTATAATCTAATCTCGCTTATCCGATCGCGCGCCGCCGATTCTCTCGAGCTCGGCCGCGCGTCTAGTGTCGCGGGGTCAACTCGACGTTTGCAAACATCGTAATTCGATATTGCCGCGATCTTGATCTTGATCACCCTGTTTACCTAAGGGGTGTATAGCCTGAGGGAAATCTCGAGTGCGTGGGCGAACAATGCTCTGCTTTTGAGCCACTCGACATCGCAGATAAACCGGATACTTTTCGGAAACATTTCGAGTACGGGAATTAAAGACCGTGGGAGAATTCTCGACCGATTTTTCTGTAAAGAGAGAGAAAGAGCGAGAGAGAGAGAGAGAGAGTGTGTGTGTGTGTGTGTGTGTGTATGTGTGTGTGAGAGAAATAGGCAAAATATGACAATGGCTAAGTTTGTGAAAGAATTCAAAAGTTTATTAAAGAATTCAATTGCTTATAATACATTTGCAAATACGTAACCGTTTTACGGTAAACTGTACATATCGGGAACACGTTCCATTTCATGCGGATGATAAATATTAGAAGATAAATTGAAAATAACGGTGGGTGTTTCAGTGACAGAATGTCGATAGTTTGAAAATTCTCAGTAATCAGAAACTAGAGAGAGTCGTCGGCCAATTATAAATTTCGGACGGCTGCGTGTAAAAAATATGAAGTAGTAGGTAACGAACATAAAAGTCGTCTTCGGTAAATTTTAAGTGAGTCGATATATGAAGAATTCGTTGCTCGACAGTGTTATATCGAAAATTGCGGAATTATGTGAGAAAAAGTGGCGAAACGAAGACCCAAGACCCATATTTTCTACAAATAATTCACATCGATCTTTCGTCTCTCGGAAAAGTTCGGGGGACACGATTCTTTTATCACTTCCGTGATTTTCCGCAATCGCATTTAATTGCGCGCAATTTAAATGGCACCCCGACGGGAAAGCACGTGATCGCTGGTATTTATGCTCGCTTCATGACTCCTCGAATTTTGCGTTTCGGCTTGTACGAAAAGTGCGTGATACTTTATAAAGCGGGCATATATTGGCGTACCTATTGGTTTATTGATTTCTCCATCGGCGCGTATATTCGCTTTGAGTGGCCGATATGCGAAAGTAAAAAAAGCTCCATGCTCGTGCGATATATATATATATATATATATATTCTGGCGTGAACGTACACTCGCGTACGGAATACTTTTAATATTGCTCAAATTCGCTCGCCGTCAAATTGAAAAATCCCTTCTGGAACGTCATTGAAAAAAAAAAGCGACGCCCCGTCGCGATTATATTTATTGCGCGTCCTCCCTGTGACGCCCTCGATGACGCTCGGCGTACGTTCGATTCTATCGATCGCCGAATTACAATGTGGATAATTTTGACCGAGTGGAAATTGCGCGTGACGCGCGACACGACTCGCGACAAATGCGAAAACTGTTCCCCCCTCCCCACCTCACGCCTCCTCCCCCCGCTACGATTCATCGAATCGCCCGAAAAAGGACGTATATGGGGAACGCGAGATATATCAATCGGACAATGGCGCTCTTTCACCTTTCCACCTTTCAGCCCTTGCCCACGAGGAGAAACCAGTTTCAGTCTCGCGGATTACGTTTATGTCGTGTAAACCTGTTCTCTCTCTCATTCTCTGCCTCTCCGATTGGCCACTATTACACCGCACACCCCTCACGAGACGATCCCCCTCGTCTCGCGCGATTTATACATTCATAAAGAAATATGTCTCGAGTATATGATGAGATAACCGACACCGCGATTGTTACTTTCCGGGTTTAGAAGCGCGCAGGGCGAACGGCTTCCTCCGCGCGCGTCTACATTACGTACATCACGTGCTCGTGGTGGTAACTTAGGTTGGATGGAGGGTAGGTAGGTAGTTAGGTTGGTTGGCTGTTCGGTGGGTAGGTAGAAACGTAGAGAGATACGGGATCCAAATCATAATGCTCACAATGCTTTTATTCTATTCTCATTGCGGGGTAAATAACATCTGTACATTAGATCACTATAAAATCGGCCGCCATTGGCGAAACGACAATAGGGCTGCGCGCTCCCTCCCTCTCCCCTCCCGCTCACCATTCAAATCTCATTGTACAATATGATTCAAAGAAGGCTCGTCGCGATGACGGTGTTGGTTGTGGTTTATAGACCGTATCCAGCGAAAGAGAGCGAAGCGGCAAGAGAGGGAGGGGAGGGGGGGGGGATGAAATGGGGGTAGA
>NW_014555144.1:396315-397156 GCF_001313825.1 Dinoponera quadriceps | reverse complement strand
GGGGGGGGGGGGGGGATGAAATGGGGGTAGAAGGGGGCGGCGGGGGGAGAAGGATGGAAAGGGAGAGATGTCGGAGAGAGGGAGAGAGAGAGAGAGACCGTGGCGCAGACGAAAGAGGGAAGAGAGAAAAAAAGAAGGAAAAAGGAAGAAAGGACACGTTTCTCGACGAGGAAGGCGTGCGTGGTTAAGAACAGTCGGCCGAAACAAAAGGCGGAGCGTGGAGAGAAACGTCTGAGCATCGCTCCGCGCATTGTGTTTTATGCCGGAACGGGTTTTAAATAAAAGAGTAATGTGTTTGTCCGTTGCCACCACCACCACCACCGTCAGCGCGTTGGTGTATTACTACTACTACTACTACCCGCCGCTGGCATCAGCATCAACCACCACTACCATCAGCAGCAAACCACCTCCGCCGCCGCCGTCGCCTACCGCTCTGCCACCGTCACCATCACCGTCACCACCATCGGCCGCCGCGCTCTGTACGGAAGATACACACCGACCGACGCATACTTACACCCCGACCCCCGTGGCGAGCGGGCAAAGGTATGGTAGGTGGGTACGCGGCTAGGTATGTCCCCCTTTCAACTCCGGCAGATATAAACTCTTAACATCTCCGTTTGGTACAGCTCGGGCCTGCCAATCGGTGGCGGACGGAGGCGTGGTTGCGGCACAGAGCGACCTCGCGTTTGGCCGAGGCCCCGGGGTGGAACACTGTGGCACAGTGTTTTATTTCGCGCGTGGAGTGTGGAGGGGACCGTTAGTTTCTGCCCTATCCTCCCCTGCCCCTCCACAGCCTTCCCCCCTCCGCGAGTCGTGTCACACGCTCTCTCTCTCTCTCTTC
>NW_014555144.1:347959-396271 GCF_001313825.1 Dinoponera quadriceps | reverse complement strand
CCCCACCCCCCCTGGCAGCGGCGGCCGCCACCGCCGACTGCGGCCCCCTTGAGCTCCCACTTTGCTGCCGCCGCCGATACCGCCGCGCGCGCTACCGCCTCTCTGTCTATCCGCGCGCGCTACCTGAATCGACTCACCCGGGATGCTGCAATTGTTGACAATGCCGGCGAGCGAGCGGGAGTGAGAGAGAGAGAGAGAGGGGTGGTGAGTGTGTGTCGCGGGGCGATTCCGCATTTCGGCCCACGACCGTCGGACGAGCGGGTGTCGTTCTCTCCGTGACAGCCAGCGGCCGCAGAAGTGCGGAAGTGCGGGCGCGTGCGCGCGTACGGTAGTACCGGGTAGTACCTACCTACCTAGCTGCGTATCTCTCTCGTCGTTCGGTTCGTGTCGCGAAGTCAGCGGCTCGAGGAGAATTTCGCCGACGATGTGACGGGTGTCAGGAAGAACGGCTGTACCGTGACGCGGCACAGTGTCGAGCGCGTCGAAGAGGGTAATCGATTCCGCTCCTGTCGGTGGTGGTGGTGCTGCTGCTGATACACTCCGGAGGGTTCTCGGGGATCGTCGTGTCATGCGTGCCCCCGGCATGAGGGTCGTCGAGTACGCGGCACCGGCCCGGATCGGCGACGCGCGGTGATCGACGCGCGGTGACCGCTGATCGTCGCCGATCAATCCCGCCGTCGAGAGAACGCTCGCTGCGAGCGCAGTGAACGACAGGATGTCGCTACCCCGCGGCGTCGGCCTCGGCGTCGACGTCGGCCAACTGATGCAGCATCAGCAACAGCAGCAGCAGCATCACGTGCTGCCGGCGGCGTTCTTCCTGCGCGCCAGCGCCGAGAGGTACCAGCGGACCCCCAAGTGCGCGCGATGCCGCAACCACGGGGTCGTGTCCGCGCTCAAGGGCCACAAACGGTACTGCCGATGGCGGGACTGCGTGTGCGCCAAGTGCACCCTCATCGCCGAGAGGCAGCGCGTCATGGCCGCACAGGTAAGGAGCTGCCGCCGAGGAGCCGACGCTCGACGTGCCGCGACGCGTCGATCGTGGAACCTTGCCTCCCTGAGCGTCCCTGAAGCTAGTAGCAGACTGCTAGGGGTAGGATCTATATTTCGGAGCGCTTTAGCTATGTAGTTGTGTTATTAATTCGTGATGTAAAAACGCTTCGAAGCCTGCAAAGCGTCCAGCGGCTTGCACATCGGGTAGTGGAGATCGAGGCTTGCGGAGTGAGGACCGGAGATTTGACCAGAGTCCGTGCGAAGTGAGCCAAGACCGAAATTCATTCGTTCGTCGAATTTTAATCTCTGATCCGCAACACTCTCAGTCTCCAATACCTGGCTTTGATAAGCGCGACGTACGAACCCCACGTCGGGATTTCACGTCGGTTTGATAAATGTCCTCGAAGAAGGGAAGAGCATGATCGCGGGTAAAACTCGAAACGCGGATGTTTCTCGACCAGTATTAATCGTCAAAATCGTAAATCGTTGTGACTCGCTATCGAAGACTAGTCGTCGCTCCGCGAGAGCGGGTAAAAATGTTTGAATATACCGTAGATTATAAGACTTATGATTTTATATATATATATATCTTTTTATTACTTTAGCTTTTTTGCTAAGAAGAGGATTTGGTTTGCACTTTAGTCTTACCGCATTCATTCATTCATACTTCAATTCTATAATTTCTATCTTTTTATACATAATCACATTAATTACTCTAGTCTTGCACGTGCTTTTGATGAGACGTATGAGTAATTAATAGAGAGATAAAAAATCTGTCTAATTGAGATACGTCATAATCGTCATAAAATGTTCTATCTGTACTGTGCATACGAATACTGATGATTAATCAGCGTTCTACTTGTGCGTCATTGCTATATTTTTTCTCAAATATGAGTTTATAACTGTAACCCAAATTGCACTTAATCCCCCTTGCGCTACCATGTCATATTTGATGTCACATTATACATATTACTGAATACGTGCGAACGCGCACTTATCGAAAATAATCTATATCCGATATCTGCAAATAAAAGCTGTCACCGACACAATTCCGCCGATTTGACATAGGCGCGTTAGTGTGTCCGACAGATCACGGGTAGAATTACCAGCTCATGTAACGTTTCAGGATCGTAATACTATACACACACCTGAGATTCCGCATCAAGCACCCTCCGGTATGATCGGCTTATGCTTCGGCCCGGTTCAATTTCATTTGAAATCTCAACATCCTCCTTCTGCGAGCCCTCGGCTGCTTTGTTCAACAGCGAACAAAACGATCGATATACGTAATTGTCGTGATCCGCACGCGCGATCTTGCGTTACACGACACGGAATGCTCCACGGAACGAAATTTAATTCGCTATTCGCGAAATGCGTGTATGCACTCCCCAGATATCAAGATGACATTAATAAGCATTCCACGTGTGAGAGCGTGAAGTAAAAATTGATTAACGTTGGATCATGAAATTACCATGAAATTATCACTGTGAAAGCTTGAGCTTGAAACCCTTAACATAAACGTTATCCGCTGTTCTCTTCGTGAAAAAATCAATTCTTTCTGCGTTCCCCGCCTTCCATGTTTCCATTGCTATTAGTTCGCTGTATATATAATTAACGAACTTAACATTAATATCGAGATTCACTAATCTCGCGCACATCTTCCAGTCGGGCATCTCCCGTCTCGGGAGAATCCGTCAGTGAATTTCAAATGACTTCCACCGGAGAAAGCTACCCTTATTAAACTCAACGCGTTAAAACAAACAAACGCAATACACCCCGGAACACCCCGCCCATAGGCCGATCCCCCCGAAAAACGCGAACATTGTGTGCGTTCGGGAAGCGAGCTATCAATGCTAAAGTGTGTCGTTCCATCTTCGTCGTTCCATCTAATAAGCGATGAAGATAGAATGACGCTCCCCGATGAACGCATCCATCAACAAATTCCACGTAACTTTTCCGCCCCCTACCTCTCTCCACCCTCCTCTTCGGCCCGTTTTCAAGCGGCGAACAAACTGCTTCAGGTCGCGCTCAGACGGCAGCAGGCCCAGGAGGAGAGCGAGGCGCGCGAGTTGGGCCTGCAATTGCAATACAATACCGGCAGCTGCACCACCGCCCCCGTTCTGCCGGCGGCCGCCGGCGCGACGCCAGCTGGTAGCCCGCCCCCGCACCCGGCGCACGTAGGCAGTCCGGCGGGCCTCGCGATACCCGCGGCAGCCGCGGCCGCCGCCGCCGCCGCCGCCGCGCATATCCAGACGCTCCACCAACCGGAGTGCGGTCTTATGCCGAGGAAGAGGTCCACCCAGGACGAGTACCGGCAACCCAAGGTCGAGAAGGGCGACGCCGTCGTCGTGGCCGGTGGTGGGATCACCGGTGAGTCGCAATCGAGTAGCGAAATCGCTTCGCTCGCTCATTTCCACTTCCGGGCGAGGTGATCGCCTCCGGGGCTGCGCTTCTGGACATATAACGAACGCTAATGCGCCTTTCTTATTCCAAGTCCCGTTTTTCCTATACATGGAGGAAACGATCCGGTTGGCGTGACTGAATTTTCCGTTGCCTGGGGACCAGATGAAAACGGAGGTAGGAACGGAGAAATTCCTGTAGGAGGTTCCTGCTCAGTCACTCAGTTGTCTCAACCGAGTTTCAACGCAGCTGAATATGTTCACGCAAATGTTCTTACATCAAAAAATGAGTTTGGTCGGAAGTACCCGACGACGGACGATCAAACGCATTTCGCTTCAAGGAAACACAACTTTTCGTTCTCACGAATCAAATTCGATTCCCTTCAACCGAAACGCGTTTGGTTGTCCATTGCCAGGTAGATGCAATTAAACTCATCTTTCAATACAGTCGCTGTACGCAGAGACGTTATTTCCTGTCACCGAGTTTCCATCTGGTCTTTATTCAGTTGCAGCAACTGAGTTCCTTTTTTCCCCGGTGTGACAAGTTAACTTTAGTTAACTCCCTCTTTCTTTCCGTTTCCTCTTTCTTTTATACGATGCGACGTCACTCCGCGGTGATTCGTGCGAGAGATCGAAGTCGTCCGGTCTTTCACGATCAATTTCGACGAGATTCACCGAGTCTCCGTCGTGTCTCGATACACACGTTGCGCGTCCATATCGCCGCGAGGAAAACAGCTTCACGGTAACATAAGTGCAATACGGGGCATAATAAACGGCGGCACGCGACCGAAGCGGGCGCGCATGTGCGTTCGGCACACGCATGACTTGCGGACGAGTGCCCATTAGGAACGTGCGTACACGTCTTTAAGTAGGGCAAGTGGCCGCTATGGCCCATAATGTTAAGTAAATAATAGCGAGGCTCGCGGGCCCTTATTATGCCACTCGAAGCAGAAGTCGTGCTCTCGTTAGTGGCGGGTGCCTTTAATTCTCTCCGCCTCGACCCTTCCGCGGGCTTCTTTTCCGCCACGACTCATTCTCACCCTATATATTATTATATATATATATATATATATAGTAAGTGGAATGTACACGCGACCTGGCGTAAGTCCAAGTGCGCTCCCGCTCTTCTGATAAACGCAACCTTTGTGCATTAACGGAGCTATTCTGAATTAGCCGACTCGCTCCCGATATTCAATAAGAGATACTTTGTTTCCATTGCGTGCCTCGCGCTTCATCTGCCCTTTTGACACTTATTTCATGCCGACATTGCATATAGACAACTCATTAAGACAGGAGAAGCTTTTTAAAGTCATGTTGAATGGCGATGTTTAGTCTTAAATGTATAATAAAAGATAGATCTATATGCAAACTACGATATACATCTGCTTATCATATTTAATGTCGCAGAATGAGAAACGATATTGTTATTATTATATGAGCATAGTATATCATATTTATCGATCTTTCAAATGTGGAGTGAATTTTATCATGGATAAAAATTAGATTGATTCCGCTTCTCACAGTTATTAGACAGAAATTCGCGGGTTTTCGCGGATTACGAGATTCGAAGATTGCAATTGAACGGACGAAAAATGCGATCTCTTCAATCAATTCTGTCAGTTTAAAATGAAGTTCCACGTAAATTAAATTCAGAGGGTTTAATCGTCGAGATACGCGACGTTAAAAATGAAATGGGACGTGGAGTAATGGGGATCGCGTGCCGCAAAAGTCCGCTGACAATTATGTGAGCCATAAGAATCGGCTTTTTCCCGGCGGGCATCACTTTACAGGGGTGCCAGTTGCGATCGAGTATCACTTTATAACAATGCAGTTGCAATCGATGGTCGGGTTCGTTCGCGGGGACACTCTACTATGTAGCATTTTTCTATCGCGCGCGTTGCATTTCATTGTTACCTCTCTGGCGGTGACGTCCGAAAGAGAGACCGCGTTACGTTGCGCGTCCCATCGCGAATAGTTGCGGTTAATAAAATCCACCATGCATCGTGACACATCTCGTTATTACACGCATGTCCACTCAGCTCGTACGCTCGTAACAAAACCCGTGCGGGGTGGTCCGTTCGTAACTGCTCACGCATTGCGTTTTAAAACCGTTATTTGGACGAGGCGTGCTTTTTCCGTACGCGCGGGGCACTTGTTGGAATAATTGACGGAAATGTTGAAGTAGGCGAAATTTAAACGTCAAATAGAAGCAACCCGTGATGACGAAGCGAAGGAAATAAAAATCTTCTTCCGTGCGTGAGACAACTGGTCGGAACATTCGATAAAAATTTCGGAGCAACAAAAATTACAATGTCAAGTAGGGATCAAGTTTTTTCGCGAGGATGATAAATGAAGAAGGTGAAAATCTTTCTCTGTACGAAACACTTGTTGGAGTATTCGATGGAAAGTTCGAAGTAGCGAAAATTAAAGTATCAAACGAAGACAATTCGTGATAATTAAATGAAGAAAGTGAAAATCTGACACAGACAGATTAATCGCAATGATTTTAACAGTACGTGCTGTTTCACAAAAGAATCGTGTATTGTTAGATCTCCGCTTCGGAAACGGTTGTATCGCGGCTGAAGCTGTATAAAATACTTACTCGGTTCTACTATTCTCGGTTCGTCAGTGCATGTGTAATTCCCATTACAAATTGGACTTCTCTATCCGCGATGCGCGTCCGATTACGTCACGTAGAGAGAAAAAGAAAAAGGCAGAGGGAGGTGAGGGGAGCAGAAGAGGCCCGATAGCGATCGTCTCTCTCCCGGGCGAATTCGAAGCGCGCGAGAAAAAGGCCGTGTTGTGCCGTGTCGGCAAAGAATATCACGGGCGAACATTTCCCTGCCGCGGGGGGGAAATGCTTTCGCGCTTCTTTATGGAACGTGGATTCTGTCGCCGATGAAAAAACAAAAGGAAGGGGAGGAAGAAAGGAGAGAAGGACGACGTTGAGAGGAGGGCGGCGTTCTTCAACTTGTGCGGAAGTAATTCAGAAGTAATTAAGAACTACCCCGTCCGCACGCGCCGGTCGAAAGCCTCGATTCAATCGTGTCTACCGATAACACCGCGTTATCGGTTCAATGAGAATTTCACTGTCATTCGGTATGTTTCCGACTGAGAGAGACAGAGAGGAGAGAGAGATTCGTTGGCCGAATTTTCCTCTTTTTTCCTTCCGCTCCGATTGCTTCTTTCGTATGTTCGTCCTCGAGAAGTTTCGTCTTCGCTCCGACGCGAAAAATGACCGATACAACCTTCCCTCCCTCTCTCCCTTTTACGGAAATTTCATTCGTTGACGCGACGGACTGTAGTGTCGTGGAAAATAGCGAGAAAAGGTGAGGGAAAAAGAAAAACTGCGAGGCGAACGACGTTATCCGCCACGTCGAAGAAACCCCTCGGGCGCACCTGGTTTCAATTACGGGTGGCGAGTGCACCATGCGTACCTGCGAGGGACGAGTGAAGGGAAAGATAGAAAGAGAGAGACAGAGAGAGAGAGAGAGAGAGAGAAGAAGCGTAAGATGTCTCTCTCTCTCTCCGGCCGATCTTCGAAACAGAGTGCTTACAGTAGTATATAGACGAACTGGGGGAGAGTCTCCGGTCGAGAGAAGTTTAGCAGTAATTGAATTTCTCGGGCCAGTGCCTTCGACCGCGGGGGATTCTGGGTTGGTCGCTGATACACCCTCTCTCTGCCCCTGTCTCGCTCTCTCGCTCGTTCGCTCCTTCTCCGGGTAGATGGGAGAGAGATCACGAGGTTGCCTGCCAAGTGGGTGGGTGCGCTCTCGGTGGCGGAGAGAAACTCGACGAACCCCCATTATATCGCGAACGGGGAAAGAGATATCCACCTCTTTATACTTAATACTAGGGACGGACACTCGCGACTTCGTCGAAGAAGTGGCAAGGGGGAGGGGGCAGAGGATCCCTTTCTTCGAGAGTGCGGAGAAAATTTCGATGCTGGCGAGGGGAAAGGAGGATGAACTGAGGTTTTTTTTTGCTATCGCACTTTCCACGCTACGTCAGCATCGCCACTTCTTCCGAATAAGTACGAATCGTCGCGGCGGGTCTCGCGCGATATCGCGGAAATTCGCGGAATGTCATTAATTGTCGTTCGCTTTCGAGCGACTCCCTCTCGAGCGGGGCGCATTTATCCGACGAAGTCGACTCGTCTTGGGGAATTCATTATTCGACAATTTATGGCAATTGACTCTCCAGAGTGACAGGACACGTGTCTACGTTCTTATCGATGTTAATCTATATAATCAAATAATATACAATATACAGATATATAAAAAATATTTTCGACCGACTATTGCGTTAATTCTTCAGCTTTGGCGTTAATTTCGTCCGAAAAACTTTCCACTTTACATTCTACGATCATTTTTCTTCGATCGTTCGAAATTACGAAAATAAAAACAGACCCGTCGCTAATATATTTTTTTTTAATATTCGAATAAATATATATAATTCTGAGACGCGAGTAATGTCCGATGATCAATCGCCTGCGCGACTTTCGCGATAAATGATCGTTCACCGCCAATAAGCTCACGGAATTCACGTATGAATTATATTAACCGACATTTACAGGCGATTAAAGCGCACACACATACACACACACAGCGTGGATCCGCGTAGCAAAGGGCGAAACGCCACGGCGCAGTCATTACGTCGAAAAGGAGGATGTAGAGATTTGGTCTTTCCGCTGAATTCTCCGTGGAGGAGCAGGCACAGGATACGCTTTGTAGGAGCCGGTGCACACACATACACACACACCCACTCACATATATACACACACATGTACACGCGCACGGCAGGCGCCTTTTGTACGTACGTGTGCGACACACCCTTTATCCCGCAAGGATCACTTGGTCGCTCCGTCTACTGGGACCATTATCCGGCAGTTTCTCGGCAGGAGAGAGAGAAGCTTCTTCGAGTGTCCAAGAAACTTTGTGAAAGACCAGTTCGCTTCCGTTCTTCGTCCTTCGTGGCTGCGGAGGACACCAGGAAATTATTTCGCCCCGCTGTAATACGCTCCCCTGCGCGCTCCTTGGGATTGCACCCGGCGCGCGCTTCCTCGTGAATTCACTCCGGCGTGTCTGCGGCGCGAAACAAGCGACGAGCAAGAACGAATTCCGATCGCGCGACGGATTTGCGCGAGATGTCAAAAGTTCCGCTCACTTTACGCCGCATGTTTCGAAGTCGGCCGCGAAGAACGGCGTAAAAGCGTAGCCGTTCGCTTCGGGAGAATTCTTTTTCCGCTTGTCGAGTTTCTCGACCGTGAATATATGATGCTCGTCTTCTCGGATTTTCACTATCGATTGTCAGTATTGCCAGACACCTCGCGTAAATTTCAAGTGTACGTTGTGTAATTGAAACGATCTTTAATATAGATAAAATATCCATCGAATTGCGAGTTAAGCATCAATACCGCGGACGGACATGTAAAACTTTGCATTCTCTTTGACGCCGAAAAAAAATTACACCATATACTTTAACAAAATGTTCCCAATTGATAGAGAATAATTCGAATATCGATTAAGAATCGATAGTTCGAATTATATCACAAATTTCTCGCGAGGTTATCACGTGATATCACTTTCCCGGTGATTTTTTTCCAATCTGACGAAGAAGAAAAAACAACTTCTGCAAATCAATATCAACGAGCTTGTGGCCACGATGAGCAGCCATCACCCTCGACTCGATGAATCGCGCCAAAGCGCGCCGCCGGAGAGAGATCGGCGATGCTCCGTTAATCGATCACCCGTTACATCGACTTCGCGGTCGCGTCGCTTAGGAACTCGGCATGGCAAACACACGCGATTTGAGTAATCAAATTCGAAGCCGGATAAGGCAGGAGATCGGCACGCTCGGCATGGCTACTTAATGCTCTCACGACGTGCCTGGCAACATTGTTTGCAAAGAGTCAGCGGGACTTCGGGGAATACAAACGCGGACAGATAGGTAAGGCCGAACCCGACCTTACCTATTTGCATAGGTGTACCCGCTCCGTGCGGGGTCGAATGCATGTACACGTGCAACTTCGCCGACGACGACGACGTCGACGACGACGGCGGAGAAGCACATCTCCTGAGAGTGTTTGAACAAAACTTCTGCCAGCGTTCTAGCTTTTCTTCCCCCCTCCCTTTCCTCCTCCCTCTCTCTCTCTTTCTCTTTCTCTCCGCCGATTTGCCCTAAGACCGCCGCAAACGGTACGCACGAACCTTGGCTCGATCTTTGTTGATCGATACGAGATCCTCGGGAATGTCGCTAAATACCATTTCGAACGTGATTTCATACTCGGCGAATGCGAATGCGAAGTACGAGAGCAAGAGTGGTTATCCTACCAGGCGCGCAAGATGCGCGAGACGACACGAAGATAACCGCGAAGTGTTCGTTGCTCGCGCCGTACGAAAATATTTAAAAGTCACGGAAACTCCAGAGCGACTCTTGAGGTGTAGATATTACGAATATTTAACATCGCTCGTCCTCGGGTGGACTTTAGATACTTCAGTCCGCAAAGGATACGTTCCCACAGCAGGCAGGGATATCTTTTCTAGCCAGCATAATTCACGATCGATAAATCTGGGATTCTCACTTTTTTTTGCCGTTTCGTTAACCCGCATGATATATGGTATCGAAAAAATTAACTTAGATTGCACAACTTGGAGGATCATCCGATGTCCGCTTGTTAAAACGAACAGCTACATTCCCCTGCCCGAACGTCTTCCCCTTATCTGGATTCATCGATAAATTCGACAGAATGCCGAAGATATTCCTGCATCGCTTCCGTGTAACTACGCCTGACTTGATACCATCTAGTTTCGATAAAGACCGGTTGAAATGATCTTCGGAAGCCATATCGACCCTCTCGAGATAGGAAAAAAAGCAATGGAAATCAGATACTCTAACCGGTCGAGGCTTCTTTCTTCCGCTACTTTCGCGAGCATAAAAGAAAACCATTGGATCCAGTTGACTTAATTAATTCAGCGGGGAACCGCGAGTACCTACTCGATCGAGCTGAAAGGGATCCATCGGCTAATTTTTGTTTATGTGCCGCATATACCGCTAAATAGAACTATTACGTGTTACTCTCAGCGTAAGGAAGTCGAATCGTTTATTCAAAATTAATTTAAGTTGCATAACTTTGCTGCCAGCAGCATTAAAAAATGATAACGCGATTTCGTCATTATTGCAATTGTGTAGCGATGAAAAAATTGCTAATTTCTTTTTCCCCCTTAAAAAAAGAAAAACGCTCTCGCTTGTCCCGCTTGCAATCGATATCGATTGTAACTTTCTTCGATGAATATTCATGTTCCTCTGAACTTCAGACTCTGCAACGATATCTTCCACGTCTCATAACTCAGATATATTCGCAAACTGATTACCCAACACGACAATGTCGAGAAGAGACTCCGTCGACGAGAGGGTCGACGAAAAACGGCGGATATTAATCGTACGACGCGAAAATGAGACGGGAGAGAAGTTCACGGGAGTCGTTCGAAAACAAACCTTTCCCGACACGCGACAACATGGCGGCTCGGCGAACTGGTAACGCATTGGCGAGCATCCAGCCGAGCGTAAAAGCCATTGCTGTGGAGAACCAGCGCGGCCAAGGGGGGCCAGGACGAAAAAACTAACGATCACGTTATATTCCTCGGGGAGAAAGAAGCGAGACGCGGCGCGGAAGGACGAACTCTCGAAGGAACCCCCGGCCGGGTAATTGTGGAAGCGACAGGATGGGAAGGAAGGGAGAATCGCGAACCCCCTCCCTCGTCGCTCGGCCGGGGAAGGCTGTCGCCGTTGGTGAGCTTGGCAAACGTTTACGAGGCATAAACGCCAAAACAAAAGGCGGCTGGGCGCGAAACAATTAAAAACGTTACGCCCGATCGCTCTTCAGCGTTCCTCTCCCTTTTTCCCCCCGTCCTGGCTTCTCTTTTCTTTCTCACTCTTTCTCTCTCCTCGCCTCTCATCCTCCTCCACCCATTCTCTCTCTCTCTCTCTCTCTTTCTCTCGACTCTCACCCTATCCATCATACACTACGGGGTGTACACACAAGCATCCCACGGCCGTATTCACCCTTTCACCGCGGCACACAACGAAAACACGGACGTTGTAAAGCGGTGCTCCCACGCGCGCACACACTCACATACGCGCGCGTACGCGTGCAAATACGCGCACACATGCATTTGTGCGCACGCACACATACGGAAGAAGCTTGGAAATAAAAGGGAATCGCGACGATTTAATGACTGATCGGGCTGTTGCTCGCTGTTGCTGTCGCTGCTGGCTGAAGGGCCCTTCCTTCCCCTCCCCCCTCTCTCTTTCTCTCTCTCGCCTCGTTCCCGCTTTCCATCTCTCTTTCTCTCTCTGTCTCACATATGTATACACCCGCACATTTTCTCTCTCTCTCTCTCTCCCTCTTCTCGTGCCCGCGATAAGGAACTTGCCTTTTCTTCGAGCTCTTTCGTGCTGGCACTCGAATCGACTGCGTCATTTCTGGGCGGCAGATCGGGCGCTGCTATTTTCCGGGCGTATCGATACGTAATAATGAGAGTCTTTTCTCGCTGCTCAGATCCCGTTTCCGTGCTCGAGAGCCACACACATCGGCTTCAAGCCATCGTTGATGCTGCTGCTGCAGCGCACGTATATCACGGTGTTCTAACGGCCGTGAGATTTTCTCTATCGTGCCTGGTACGCCTTCCTCGTTTCAGGTCGCGCCGCTTCGTGAAATTAATTGACGCTGTGCGATCATTTTATCGATTCCCGAGATAATCGCTCGCAGTCCGCATTCCTTCCATTCATTTTCGTTAGGTGTTTGACATGGGCGAATCTGATGACGAATGGGATGAGCGTCGGGCTGGTGCAAAAGTTCGTCTCGTTTTTCTTTTCTCTTTAATCAAAGCGCACATATATATGATATTTATGATATTTATTTATTTTAATATACAATCAATGGATTAAATACGCACCGTTTTGTTCGATTACCTATCACCTCTCCAGTAGTTCATTCCGTGATAGCGTTTTTCATTTGGTATTCGCGACGTAGACGCGTATTAAATATCGAAAATTTCGGAGAGAGAAAGAGAGAAAGGGGGAGAACGCATCGCTCTCGATAAGTGTTAATTCGGCGGATCGTGAAAGCGGAGAATTTCAATTCCCGGTGGGGAAAGTTTTCGGCGTAAATTACTTCCAGTCGTAATTTAACAGACCCGACGAAATTAACATCATGTACAAAGGCCGTTTATCAATCGCATGCGCGGCCAAAGAAAGAGAAAGCGTTTCAGAGTTCCGTACACACCCCAGTTACTTTACGATCGTACGAACAATAGGAAATGATAATTCATCGCCACCGTCTCCCGCGCGTAATATCAGAGCTCGGAACTGGCGAACTCGAAATTCGCTCGCGGCGGATTTACGCGGAAGTGTTCCGAGCTACTGACGGCGCTACTGAAAATTCGCATAAAACAACGGCTCGACGTAATATCCCGCTCAGCGGACATTTTCCATCTTTTCCGAACGAATTGAGTTTCCCATTAGTCCAGAAAAAAGTTTCCAAAGACTTTTCGGCAGCTTCGTTACGATCGCTCGATCACGATTATTCGATCGATTGCGATCAACGTGTAGCAACGAGCTTAAAATCTAAATTATCTAAACTTACCTAATTATTATATATTAATTGTTATTTAAGCCTAAAGTTTAAAGTACCCAAACGATATACCGAAATTCGATGGATATAAAAGCAGATCTTACCTCGCGATGACCGGAATGAAAGGACAGCCATGCGCGCAGCTTACTCTCTGAACTTCTTAGAGCGCGAGGTCTCACTTAGAACGACGAAAATTTACTCAATCCGAGTAAAAATTTGCCAAGGAGTGTTGGAGTAATTATTTACTGGAATCTAGCACTTTTTTCGACGCAGATGACAGAATAATCACAAAGTACGACGCGTCATTGATTTGTTCCGCAGGCAGCACGGCTTCGAGTGCATCGATACCGGAGGACATCCCCGCCGAATCTTAAATCGCCGTCTTTACCCTCTCACTATTATGCGAAAAGGGGGGCAAGAAGGAGGTTGTGTATCGAGAGGAGCGTCCCGAGCAAGCGAGCGAGCGAGCGAGCGCGCGGTTAGGCTCGTTTCGCCTAAGCCTAATTTATAGGGATGTTTCGTGTCCTCCACAGTTGCCCCGCGGGCTGTGTCCTATTACTCCTATTCTCTATTATGCGCCGCCGCCGTAGGCCGGAGCCTCCCGATATCTATGTGCCATTCTAAATTATTCGGTATTGTCCTCGCATGATTCCATTGTCCGCGTCTGTCTCCACCGTGCGCGCTGATACGCCACGCCGCCGCCGCAGGTTAGGGCGTAGACCTACAACAACATCCGCCGCCGCCGTCGGATTGTGCGCGCGTGTATCTGCTTCGAGTGCGTCTTGTCATGATCGGTCAAGTGAGGAGGTCCCCGTGTGCGTACGTACAACATCGGCCGTGCGCGTCTCTAATTAATCGCCGCCGCCAACGTCGGCCGCGCCACCGGAAGAATGCGCGCGGCCCGCCGGAGGGAGTGTCCGTGACGGCTGTGATCGCCGATATCGAATGACCGTGCTTGTAAGAGTAGAGTAGCTTATGGCCGGCTTGTCCGAGGTTGTCGCACGTTGAAAAGAACCCCCCTCGATCTCCGAGACATCAGCGGTGATTGAAACTTCAAAAGATCGATCGACACGCGCCTACTTCCAGCGCGTAGTCCGTAGCTACTCTCGATCTCAGTCAGGTTTGATCGGTCTCGATATTTTTTATCCTTCAACAATTTTGCAATCAGATGAAAATCCTCGCATCTTAATAACATTTCGTCGGGCATCTTAACTGTTATTAGGTCGTCAGATGCACGAATAATCTTTGAATATTTTTATAACTTGGTAACCGCCTATTAACAAAATATTTTGCCTTTTGAAACAGTAGCTACACGCACACACACACGCACGCATACGTAGATGCAAGTTTGCAACATCCATATCTCAATGAGTTTCAACATGTATGTGGTATCCAATCGAAAAATTTGCGATATAATAATAATGATATTAATTCATCTTCTGAAAATATGATTGAAAAACATTCGATTCCTGTTGGAAATTTAAATTCCTATTGCATTGCGAAATTCGTTGAAAAATGTTGCAATCCATCTCTCACTGAAATCCAAAGAGTCGCAGACGATGGATATCCGAAAGGGAGACAGGCGCGTGTGACGAAATTAATACCGTCATTCAGTCGAAAGGTTGAATCGCCTAATGACATTACTCAACCCGCTCGTTTACCGACGCGTCCGTCCCGCTCGGTTTATTTGGTTTAAGTTGACGTTTCTCTCCACCGAGTCGTCGTGGATGAGTACATATATCCGCCGTATATACCTCGCCTCGCGTCGCCTCACCTCACTGCTGCTGCTGCTCTCCTCTCCAGCGCAACGAGTTTTATTAACTTCCCCGAAGCGCGTCTCAAAATACACGCCAGGTATGTACGGTCGCCCCGCGTCGGGAGACATCCGAGAGAAGTTAGATCTTACGTTCGTGTGTGCCCGACGGGAGAAATTACAATAAATTGCACACGCACCCTTCTCGAAATACAAGACAAGCTCTCGAACCGGGAAGGAGATCTGGGGAGGGGGAAGAGGGGAGGAAAAGATTCCCGTTCGTGATACTGTGTTCTCCATTGTGCTGTGTCGCTTCGCCTCGCCCAAAGGGCGAGGACGTTCCACAATGGTCTCGTTTTTCTCACCTTTCCCGCCATTGATTAGTCCGGCACTTTCTTCGATGGCGCGGGAGCACCGGGCGCGCACTTCGAAGAAATCACACGAATTATCCTTCAAATTCCCGGCGCGACAAATCGCGATTCTTTCCTTCGCGGATTTTTCCCCGCTGGATCTGACGTCGATGTTCTCTTGAGGACAATTTTCTCGGACGTCGCCTTTCTCATCGATCCTTCAAAGACCTCCCTGCAATTAATCCTCTCGTTCCGAACTAAAATCGAGCGTGATACTCGAGGAAGAATGCACGGTGAGAAGTTTCGTGTTAAAAATGGCCCGCTGCAATTTTGATCTCACTTTAACACGGGGAACGTGTTAAGAAGTGCGCAGCACCAAAATCTGTTAAATCAACATATTCACCCCGTTAAAGTAACGTAAACATTTCAGTGGACCGTTCTTGTGTTCTTGGAACTTGAACGATCTCTAGTGAGAACCAATCGCCCCCGATCGTTTGTCTCAAGCGAGAAAAGCCCGCATGACCCGTCGTTTTGCACGGCCAAGTCACCACCACGTTCCCACTCACCGGAACATTCCACGTCATGAATCGCCGATGTTAATCTCGCCGTCTCGCGACTTCCGAGTCATCGCGAGACCGCGGACGAGATGCGACGGGACATTGCAACAGTATATTCGCACGCGCTTTGCGCGCTAAGACACCCTGTATGCATTCGGGAATTGCAGCACGGTTAACTCTCGACACCCTCAAGGACCCGGCAAATATGCACTTCGTTATGCCGCCGCACGCCGGGACTTTATGAAGGTTACATAGGGATATGAATTTCAACGTCGCGCGCGAACGTTGACGAGAGAACAAGCCCGGAGGGGTTGATACGGAGAGGGTCGTGTCCGCAAAGAGAGAAAGAGAGAGAGAGAGAGAGGAAAGGGGAAGAGAAAGGAAGAGAGAGAACGATATTTTAATAACGGTCCATGCCGGTAATATCTACCGGCGATTCCTGCAGAACCCCGGAGGACACACCGGATGATAACACGTGCACGTCGGTGTGTGTATGCGTGTGCAACACTTACACAAAAATACGCGCGTGTACGAGCGGCGCGGCGTGGAAGCGTCGAGGGTTGGAGAGAATCCTCCGGGTGCGCTCAGCAGCTACATTAACACCGGCTCTCGATATTGCATTCCTTTCCTTTGACGTCGGTCGGATGTCAATTATTAATGTTATTATCTAGATGCCGCGCCGCGGGACGGAGATAGCTGTAGCCCGCGCTGTGGAATTCGCCACCCTTCCCGGCCGGCGTCCCCGCGGGCACGTTCGAGCGTTTTTATTCGGCGCCGCTGGAAAATGAACCGGCCGCCGCGGTGTTAATTAGCGACTACCGGCGCGCGATGCGTCGCGACTGTGTAGCGCGTTCCGAAGCGCGACTATGGACTCCGTCGCCCGCGACGAAATACCGGGGGAGTCCGTTTCTTTCGGTTTTCTTCGATGCGGATGGAAGTATTTCAGCCCGAACTGCACGATATGTTGGAGGGAGATATAATTGATTAAAAAATATGTAATTTACATTGAACAAGTGTAAACGGTGTAATTGGACGCGGTGGATTTTAATATCCAGCGAGGAGGACGCGGGGGGAAATCGCGAGAGGAAAGAAACGTCGCGGCCGCGAAGAATCGAATAATCGCCGCCGATCAATAAGTCGCGCACGGCGAACCGCGCGACTGTCGACGTAATTCACCGCAATACACCGAGGAAAAATTGCGCTTTAAGCGAACGTTAAAGACCGTGCTTAAACAGCGCGCGCGAAGGAGAGCAAAGGGGAAGGGCGCTCTCGTACACGCGCGAGAGTCGATCGACGAAGCTAGGGAGAGGGTGAAGACGGAAACCGCATACTCCGTGGCTACATTTCCCCGATCTATCAATCCCTTCTCCCCCCGTCCTCCCTCTCTCCCTATTTCTCTCCCTTTGCTAATAAATGGACGGTTAAACTTTTTAACGAGCGGTCAGACTTCCACCACCTAAGCGCGCAACCGCCGTTCGCTCCGGATTCTTTCACGCATTGCGCCGACGGGGGCTGAATGGTCGTGCACGTGCATACACGCCCACGCGTGCCATAACGGCACCCTCGAAAACCTCGGGTATTACTTTCGATATCGTCCGAGATCGTGCCTGTGCTTTCGCACTGGTGCGCTACTCTTACGTGTGGGTGCGCGCGCGCGCGCGCCCACTGCAATTATTTCTAACAACCTCGAAATGGTACACCGCGCGTTTCTCGATCGGATCGAAGAAAGGGAGAAACACTCGCCCGTGGGTTTCCTTCGAGCACCGGCCAATATAATATCGCACACTCGCGGGACGGGATTTTAATGCGCGCGCGCACGCTCGTTCTCGCAACAGTCCGGAGGAGCCAGCCACTTTTTGTTGCGTTACTTTCGGCTCGTCGAGTTCATGAGAGTCGATTGATGTCTTCATTTCGCGGAGGAATTCTCGTGGTACAATCGTTGGTCGTTGTCATTTCCCCCGCTCCACAAAATATTACGATAGCGACGGAAATTACGGTCGCGAGTTATTATTGGGCTTGTAGCGTCTTTCATGCAAAATTCGAAAACAATGTTCGCGTTGATATTTAGATGTAGAGTTATTCAACTTTATATGTGTGCCATTTTGTTCCATTACTTTTCGCCATTTTTCAGCCAGTTTCGTAATCCCATTCTTCCAGAACTTGGCATATTTCTAGACGATGAACACACGTAAAATTCACAAGTCCACATGCAAATCGCAGGGAAAGACGCGTCGAAACCTTTCAGATTATGTATATATATGTCATATATTTCAGTCACGCGTGAAACGAATTCAAACATGTTAAAACGTCACCTATTGAGAAACGCTACGAACTTTTGTTCCAATCCAATAAATGGAATTTTTCGCGCAGAAAACTGTATCGTAAAGAGAGATATTACACGCATAATTCTTTCGTATTTATCTGCGTATCCGCTCGTTCAATGGAAGTTTCGCGGTCTGTTTCAGGATCGAAGCGATCCAGGATCTCCGAAAACACGACGGCAACGATCCTGTCGACCAGCGACACCGGCAACGAGGACGACCGTGATTCCGATTCCGGCGGCGAGTTGCGAGCCGATCGTTCATTGGGTACGATCGTCATTATTACAATTCCAAAAAAATAATTTAGAATTATCCCAAATGTTTTTATTAATTATTTCCGGCTTTTTTGCGAGAATTAACGTTCACGATCAACGTCTAAACTGTTCGCGAAAGCATGTCCAGATCTCGGTAAACAGGAAGAAACATGTAACAGCAGCCCTTAGTTACACTTTAGCGCAAATGCATAAATGCTGAGGGCAGCAATTAACGTCAGTGTTTCAATAACCCCTCGTTAGAACCGTCCCCTAACCTTAACTCCCCTAACCAACAACAACTCCCCCTCTCTCTTCCACTCTTTCTTTCTCTCAAGTCACGAGTTAAGCCGTTAAGTTTCTCTGCGCGAAATTCTCCCGCCAAATCAGGCGAAACGGTCGAAACTGTTTCTTTCTCACAGTGGTATCAACGTCGTCGGGTATGCCGGAGTCGGAGGCGGTCAGGAAGCGCAGCAGCAGCCTCAACGACTCCGAGGAGGGCAGCCCCGACCCGGGCTCGCAAAGCCCGACGCACACGCCGCCGCTGACCCCGGCTCTGACGCCGCAGCGGGAGGACACTCCGGCGCCGGAGAACCTCAGCCTACGCAAGAGCGGAAGCCCGCCGCAGACGCAGCAGACCCTGCAACCGGTGGATCTGGTACAGCCTAGACCTAGTCCCCCGCTACCCTCGCTAGCTGTGAGTCCTGCGAGTTTCGATCTTACTCGGGAGGGGGGAGCGTCGCAGAACGTCGACGTCGTCCACGACGGGTCGGGCCGCGGGTCAATTGTCTCGTTTCCGTCGAAAATACATTTCCAACGCATGGATCGCATTGGAAAGGATACTTAAATGATTATCATAAATGATTTTATTATCGAGCGTACTGAAACGTCGGGAACAAATCCATGAAGAACGCGACGATGACTCGGAAGCCGTATTGAACATTGATACTTAGCTCTTTGACCAATTTATTTCGCGTTGCTCGAGAGATTACGCGTTCCCTTCGTAGTAATAACATTCCCCGGCCGTCGCGACGTTACGTCCAACGGAGAGAGAAGAGAAGTAAAAAGTCTCACCTTTACTCGAAGGCGCGGGACGACAGATACGTCGACGATAGACACGGGCGATATTTCTCAAACGAGACACTCGCTGGATTGCAGGCCGCGGCGACGGCAGTGCACTTTCCGCCGTACGCGCCTCTCTACGGGCCGACGGCGAGCTCGCTCTATTGCTCGCCGGCGCTCTATCAGCATCAGCACCATCACCACATACCCGAGCCGCGAGAGATTCAGATGCAGATGCAGATGCAGAACATCCAGCAGACCTGCGGGCTGCAGCAGCTGCAGCAGCAACAGCAGCAGCAGCAGCAGCAACGCTCGCCGGTGGACGTTCTGCTGCGCGTGTTCCCCGGAAGACGCCGCGCCGACGTCGAGGCGCTCCTCCATCGTTGCAAAGGTAGGATATCTTATCCCTTTGCTTTCTCCTTTTTCTTTTCTACCGGCTCTTCTGCGCCCGAAGATTTCGAGGGATTTTCCTCCTTTAAGTTGATACGACCGATTTCTTTTCTTTTTTTCTGGCGTGAGGCTACTTCCGGCGGCACAGGCGCCGTTTTATCGGAATTCTCGATTGTCCGAAAGAAGTTTTCGCTACTCGCGATTTCAGATCATGATACGAATATTCGTGGGGAAGAGATATTTGTTTTTTTTTTTTATTTAGATACTTGAAATGTTTATATTTCGTTACTCGGAATTTGGTTGTTTGAAAGGTTACGCGCGCGGCGAATCGCGTATTCCAAGGAGGCTTCGTTAAGAGGGAAATACGCACGTCCACGGTTGGAGTGAAATATCTTCTAGGTTGTTTGATATTTATTCGAAAAACACGCTGTGCTTATTATGATTTATCATCTCCTACTTATACATATTCTCACTTTATTGACGTTTCCCGCAAAACTCTAATTTCGCATCGATACAATCCCACCTACGCAATCCAGAAACTTCCCGTTGGAAACATCCGATCTCCTTCGTACACTGAGAGAAAAATGGTTGATCTCACCGCGGATTACTCATTTCCGGCGTCGATGGTATCTCTATACGTACATCTTGTATCTTCTTGTCGTTCCAACGAAGCGTCATCTAACTTTTTCTTATTTCAACGAGAAAGTAGCAAACGCGCTTATCAAATTATTACCAACAACGTTGTAATCGCGCTTGCTGCGAAAACGAGTCCTCCGGCTGGAATTGCCGTGCGATTATACGGTCGCGAAATACTAGCATGCACTTTTCTCAGTGTGTCGCGTCACATCCCGTTGCGTTCTCTCCTCCACACGGCTCTCCAGCAGAGACCCGTCTTTCCCCGCGCCTCGCCACTTTGTCACTTCCCTCAACTCGCTGTCTCAAAGCTCGCTCGTTCGGCTGGAAGGACGAGAGAGAGAAAGAGAGAGGAAGAAAAGAAAAACGGAAAAAAAGAGAGACCGAGAGAATTTGCCCGTGTGTGTCGCAGGCGACGTGGTGTCCGCCATGGAGGTGCTGGTCTGCGAGGACAGTCTGCAACCGAAGTCGGCGTTCTCGCCGCTGGCGGGCGCCCTGGCGTCGGCCGCCGCGGCCTCCGCCGCGTCCGTCTCTGCGGCGGCGTACGCGAGCCGCGCCGCGTACTGCACCACCCCGATACCGTCTACGCGGCACCGCTTCCTGGCGGCGCCGTACACCGGCACCGGTTACCTGCCCACGGTCATCAAGCCGCCTAACCAGAGCCTGCACGCCAACGGCACCGGCGACGCCTACCGGGAGACCAGCCCCGACGACGCCAGCGACAAGACCAGCTACTCCGAGTGACCTGACCCAGGTCACCACGCCGCCTGGTCGTACCCTCAGTAGTGCCCTAACGGGCGACGATGTCTCGTTTCCTCGAGTTCGCGACGGCAACGCGACGAGGAGTAGCCGCTCACTCTCGACCCCTCGGTGCGTGCAGTTCGGCTGGTCAGCCAGAGATCGTTCCCCGAAACGACGACGACGACGACGATCCTCGCTCGACCTGTCTTTCGTCGTACGTACGAAGGGAGATCGGTCTCGACGATCGGTCGGCTCGGGAAGGTGGAGAGGTCACGCATCGGTGAAATCGGCGGCGCCTATCGAGAAACTGGTTGCGACGGCAAGGCCAGCTGTGTGTGCTCGATCGTCAGCTGATCGTACCTTCCCGGCGGACGAGTTTCAGTCTCCCGAGAGCGATGAGCTTGCGTGGGAGCTTGCGTAGACGAGAATGGGAGTACACTGTATGCGTTCACAGAGAAAGAGAGAGAGATAGAGAAGTACCTCAGTCTCTCCGACTTGGTTCATATTCGTCCTTAAATTCCACACCCAAACCGAGCATCGTGGATGGATCTATCGGCGGGTTGCCGGTGAACGACGTTTCACCCAACCGGAGGGCGTGATCGAGGAAGAAAAAGAAGAAGAGGACATGACGCTTTGTGGGCGTCGCAAATGCCGAAATGTATCGTGGAAGAAGTTCTTCCGTTTTCTCGAGGAGGAGACTAACCAGCACTCCGCACAAGTTTCAACCGACTCGAAAAGAGATCCCGACCGGCTGTATCCGTTCGTCACCTGCGGTGCCTGCGGACGATGCGTGCCGCCGAACACGACGTCACGACGAGGCTGCTCCAATGAAGACAATAAAGGAGTCGACGCAAAGCCGTTGTCTCCGAAGGAAAGACGCCGCGAAACGCTCGGCGGATGTTCGCGCCGAGATGTCAAAGACCGTCGATGAGGGTGTCTGACAATCCACTTTAGTATCTACGCAGTTAACGCATTTCTCGCGCGTACCGTCACGTCGAAGCGGCAATGAGGAAAAGGCCGCGCATTGATGGAGACCGCGTTGGAGGATCGAGACGGAATGTCCCCGTGTTGGCTTCGCCGGAAAAGCGATCGTAAGGGACGAAACGAAGAAAGGAGGGAGAGGGAGGAGGAGAAGAAGAGCGCCGGAGGACGGTGGGAAAATCACTCGGGCCGATTCGTCTCACCGGAATATACTTTATACATGTGTAGATAAAGACTTTTATCATAGGCAGATATGTGTGTAGGTCTCTCGACGTAATATCAGCGGATACGGGAGAGGGAGGAGGTTGGAGGAGGTGAGTCTGTGTAAATACGCCCGCTATTCTAGTTAAAATTACCTTGCATTAATCCGAGACTTCGCCGGAATATGTTAAACGTGTTTGGAAACGCGCGTAAATATACAATAAGTGTTTGCCTGTAAGTATAACGCCTGCAAGATATCTAGATTTTTGGGCCGCTAGCGACCGGAAGCATCGTTCTACGTAGTTACCATGACATGTTACTCGAAAAAGAATGTATAGAACGAAGATACATCCAATAAATAAGCTATTGATACTCCACATACGTTCATTCGCTCGTGTGAGTGTGCGCGTGCATGCGTGTATGTGCGTATGTGTACGCGCCCCATTGAATCCGCGAAATTAATTCTTCGCGCGAGGAGACATGCCGAGCGAACCATTCGAATTTTTATTAAATTTGTGCATCCCGCTAAACTTTTTTCAAAATTCAATCAATGCAATTCTCTTGATATTCAGTTTTTATTAACTAACGATAAGATGCGATTTAATGTTCAATGTGTGACAACTACGAAGCTACGAGTTGTTACAAGCAACTCTAATTTAGAAACTTTAATATCTGACTTAAGTACTTGAATGCGAAAATCGAGCAAGAAATGTCCACGTATTGTCTCTTATAACGCATCGAATCATTTAAAAGTATCCGAACATTCAAATTCTCAAATGAATCAGTAATATAATTTTCTCTCTCTCTCTCTCTCTTTTTCTTTCTCAATATATCTTCCATATAAATTTCATAATTCGTACTAGAATAAGTTTATCGCGAGTTTTCCACGAGCCCGTCCGCAACGGGAGCGTAATTCGTTATGACAGAGAGACCGGAACACGTGTCTCTTCAGATGCGGGAGATAAAAAGCGAGGACTGATTTCACGAAAGACGGTCTTCCGGCTGAATGGAAGTTTCACAGCGACCCAGAGGAAAAGGTATCGGATGACGGACGCCGTTTGCAGGTGAAGAAACGGGATACGCGATACCGTCGAATTCCCAAAATCGTTTCACGGTCGATCAATTTCGAAACGCGCTGTTCGCTTCCGATAAATTAGTCCCGGTCAATGCGAGCAGTCAATTCTGCCGCTCAATTTGCACGGATACAGTCGCAAAAGGTGAGCATTATCAAGTTTCCCACACGGTAAGCCCACGTCTCTCCCCCGTGGGAGCCTGGACGTTTGTCCACCGTGCAATCGTTAGACGATTCCACACCGTTAATTTCGAACTGCACGCGATACCTAACGTTAGGATAGAAATAAATAAAAATACAATAAATTTCGGCTAAAAACAGCCTAAAAGTGAGAGCGGAAATGGAAGAATACAGATTGCTTGAGGCACGCGACAAGTTTCGCTGTAACTAATCGTAATCGCGGAATTTCAGACTTTAAGAAAATTAAACACTGACCGAGGTATTATGTTTGCATGTAAAACTTTCATTAATTATTTCAACAAACAATACCTTCATCTTTGGGCTTTTATTCGCGCATACACTTACTAACGAATTATGCCAGAAACTGAATCCTGAATTACGCCTTAACATCGAACGATTTTAGCAAACGTTACTAATCAAACCTCATTTTTAGTGTAACACAATTATGCCTTTCACAGAACTCTCCTCTCTTTCTCTCAAATGATATTATTAAGGATAACGAGACCGAAAAGTCGACGGAATCGATCAATTGGTCTCGCTCGAACTGTCTCGTTTTTCGCGTGACTTCGGCTGAAGGCAAGTCCGTCGATCCTCGTCGCTCGCGGATACCGCTACGTAATAATCGGCTACTTCGGCAATTACATCGGCGATGTGTACCGGCAGGCTTAGGTACACGATATCGATGGGACACCGATAATCGACTGGCCTCTACAAGGCGCATATCCGATAGGTCGATGCCGGAACACGCGCCCGGCGTTATATACCCGGCAATTTGCGCGCGCGCGCCGCATACGGGCATTATAATGCCCGGTTATTATTTACGAGGCATGGCCGCCCGGTTTTCCAGGGGTGGCAATATATCGACACCCCGCGGAGTTTCCTCCTTTGGCTACTGGTTACCATTCATAATGGAGCATAATAGCACTCTCCTCCCTCTCCTCCACCCCTCTCTTTCCCCCTCTCCTACCATTTACCTTCGACGAGCGAGCTTAATCCGCAGTCGGATAGTGCAACAACCCTCCTACCTTCTTCGCCAGTCTCACGTCTGCAGCCTGGAATTTTAAGCCACCGGGTGGAGCAAGCGGTTGTTAGAGTTGGAAACCGATCCGGTTGTTGCGAAAGGGGAGCGCCGGGGCATGATAGGAGCCGTAATTTAAAGCTCTCCCGAGAAGCGAAGGCGAAGCCCGAGGTGCTGAGATTGTTCATCGAATTATGCTCGTGTCGGCGAGCCCGGTATTTCGAGTCCCCCCGTCCCGGGGTTGTTGGATTTATCAATTTCTTCCGTGAAATCCCTCATTCCGAAGGTAATTTCGATTAACAATCAACCGTCTCAGCATTCTCCTGCTTTATCGCTCGATAATAAACAATATATGTTTCAATTTTGTTCTATCTCGTCGTAATAACGTAATTAACGTTTGCTTCGTCACAATTGGAACCGTAACAATTAATAAGCGCAGGTTGGGAAGTGCATGCGGAATAAAACGAGACGCAGAGGAAATATCTTGACGAGCGGAACCGAAAGACTGACGCTGAAGTGTCATTACGCGCATCGCGAGACGTAATTTTGAATTTAGCGGTGCGATCCGTCGAGACGGCGACGTTACGTAATCGAGGCCGACGGAGGCCGATTTCTACTTCCTCGCTTCTCCTTCTTCTTTCCCCCCCCCCCTTTTTTTTCTTATCGGAATGACGAAAATTTTCGTCCTCGTGGAATATAGCTGACCGAATAACGAGTCGGATGGCTTTTAACATTTTTTCGACTTCCATCAATATTTGCTCCCTCGCTCGCTATTTCCACCTCGTCTTCGCCCATCGATGAGAACCGAGAGGGCTTCCCCTCCACCCTAGCCTACCCTAACCCGGGTATCCACACGCGCACCCACACACGCGTGTTTTTGTACGTCGGTTACACGCCGGGCCCGCGTAAATATGCGTACGAGTGCGTGGAAGCCAATCGACGGGAGAGATCTTTCGGGGCCTTCTTCTCTCCTTTGGATCGGAAGAGAGAATAAAGTGTTGCCGAACGTCGGCAAACATGGCGCCGTGTTTGCTCGCGCCATGGAACGATAGGTCCCCGACGAGGTACCACCGACCTGCGCACACAGGTACGACGTGTGTATGTGTGTGTGTGTGTGTGTAAACGTGTGCGCCCGATTGAATGTGTGCGAAGGATGACATCTGTAACGGAGATCGGGTGTCCTTTTGTCGGTTGCCACTTGGTAATATCGCGTTTTACCATGTTCCCTCAACCCACTTCGCGACCCGGAACGATCCAAAGAAGTTTGCTCGGTATTACGATGCTTCTCTTTTTCAGCTTTATCGGTTGATATCACGAACAATGTCATTTCATCAACTACGGTTACATAATGATATGAAAAATACGGAATTTATAATTAAGAAGAATATGTAAAAAATATACGACAGCCAAACAGATTGTCATCAATGATCATAATTACAAATGCCAGATATCTTTTTCTTTGTGTATCAATGACGAGTGTTTCCAACAAATTGCTCGATTTTATTTTATTTTCTCAATGTTGCCAACTTTGGTATCAGGCATACTGAGAGAAGTCCCGTAAAAATTATAACCATCTTTGGTCTCAACTATATCTTACACTGGTTTTAATCCGAAAAATAGTAGCATTAATGGTCCTCCCGATTGGAATTCTTTCACTTGCACGATTGTAACTACGATGTACGAAAAATGTTTCTTCCGGTGAAATTTTTCGTCAGCCGCGTATTCGCGGATAATGATAGCTTCGATTAAAATCAAAATTGCGCGCACAGGGAGAAGAAACATGCGGCGGGAAATCGAGTAGATTTCCGATAGCGATATCTCAGGTCGAAAAAACCATCATAAACGTGATGGTTGCGCAATCACACTTCTACGTAACGCAACTTCGACGACCCGCGTACTACTCCTCGCGAGGAAATTTCCCTCGCGTTCGCACTGAGATATCTCATTGGTTCGTCATCCCGTTCGGCGACGCGGGAGGACGGAGGAGGAAGGCGGCAGCCGGAGACAAGAACGGAGAGTAATGGACCCCGGGGGCAACGGCGCCGCCGGTGCAAATCAAGACCATCCCCTCCCCTTTCTTTCTTCCCCTCGCCCTGCTTCCGAGGGGCGTCGCGAAACAATTCCCAACTGAATAATATTAGTATCCAACAATGGACGTGCTAAATTGAAATACAGAGAGCACCACGCTGTTTCACGAGCGACTCGCGCCGCCCCGCATTCTCGGCGCCGTTATAAACGTCCGGTGTGTGAAGTGTATGTGTGTGCGTGCGTGTGTGTGTGTGTGTGTGTGTGTGCAGGTACCGTGTGTACACGAGTGTGTACATGCGGATTCGAGATGTCGCGTAGAGATAGATCACGTAGCGGCTGTACGCTACCTCGCGTCGGGGTGTTAGTTCGCCGACGGGCGCTAAGATCACGGTTGCGCGACGCAATACGAAGCAAAGCGAGAAATAGCATGCAAATGAAATATTAATTAAATCTAGGAAAATTCACGCCGTCTCTCTTTCTCTTTCTCTCTCTCTCTCTCTCTGCCTGGCCGACAATCGTTTCTCGCCTGAGCGAACCTCACCGTTTCCCGTACACTATCCACTCTTCTCGCGGGCGTTCCTCGTTGCGCGCGATGAGCTTACATTCGCACGCACATACACAGGCGATATAAAAGAAATGTCACATACACACACACAGTACTTGGATTTCAATGTGTTTCACGAAATCACGTGAATTAATTCGCGAACGGATTAATTGGCTACTGTAACATGTCTTCTCATTTCTATCGTTTCCCTCCTGCACGGGGAAGAAAGTTTCATCGAATTTACTTGAACGATGTGTGTGAACGAGCCAAGTGTATTTTGGTTGAAAGAACCGTCTCTCTCCCCCTCCCTCTCCTCTTCCATTCGCTCCCGTTTATCCGCCGTGAACGCTTCTCTCACCGTTCCTTCCCGCGACTCGACGCCTGCGACGTCCACCCACGCTTCGCGCCCTTTAGAAACGGCCAGACCGAGTACCCTCTCTCCCCTCAGCCCTCTCCGACGACCGTCGCCGTCGTCGTGGTGTATACGTGTATCTCACTCCGGCGCGACAATGGCGCCAGGCATCGAATTCACTCTATCGCTCGGACATATTCCATTAATTACTTTCACTTTGCGTCAATGGCATTTCCATTTCAATGATCGCCTCGCCCTCGCAACGACGACGACGGCACCACCGCGAACATCGTCACTTCCGAGCCATCCCGGGAGCTGCCGCCCCATTCCAAAGTGGATTCCATCGCCACCCCCTCATTGAAATACGTATTCGCATTGTAAGCGGAATACAACGCTTGCGCGTACCCTGCAATTGTTGGCACCAGGTCGCCAGAAGCCGAAGTTCACTCGCGAACTCCGACGTGGAATCTCTGCCGTTCCCTCCATCCATTCGTTCCCTCTTTCCGCCCCCTTTCACCCTCTCTCTCTCTCTCTCTACCCGGACTACGTGCGCTCTTATTTTTAAAACTGGATGAGACTGCGTCGCGTCTCGAAATAAGGGATTTGTTATCGAAATCTTCCAGTTTGCTCGAAATTATTCTCCTCTCGACGCGCCATCCTTCCCTCGCAACTCGTACATATCATTGTAACATTCAACACGCTAAGAAAGAAGACCACGCCGGAGAAAAAAATGTGACTACCGTTCAAGTATTTCTTATTTGAACTTCAAGTAAAATTACTCGTATTATGCGGCGTAAGATGAACTTTTTAGTAGCTGAAAGCTCATCTGCGTGCGACTACGTTACAGTTACAGTTTCGTTAACTATTCAGGTTTCGTTAACTATTTACCGTTGACAAAAATAATGCATTTCAAATTCCTACTTTGGATTATCAATGTCACTCGATTTTTACGCAATATTTCTGCTCGATCGCCCTATTTTATTTGACAAAATTTGACATAATCCTCAGTTAGTTAATACTTTTCGCCTTATTCTTTACAGTGTATGTTATGTTTGGCGTATATACAGTCATTACTGTCACCCCCGAGAGGTCTTCCTGAGAGAGAGAGAGAGAGAGAGAGAGAGACGACGAAACACGTGGTGGAAACGATTTGAGTTTTACGAGACAGACATTCGTTCGACGACGAAGCTGCCATAGCGCCGTCGCTATACTCGGCAGATTAATTATTCGCGCGTATTCACAGCGTTAGAGAAGTGGACAAAGTGGACGGTAACCGCGCGCGGCGAACAGCCACCCTGTCGAGCGAGCAACGGCGAAACTGATTTTTCTACGTCACGACAAGTTGAGTAATGTTCCATAAAACATCGGGACGAAATAATACGCAATATTTGCCGAGTAATCCGACTCGGTGCGGCCGGGTATGTATGTACACGCGGACGTGTGGGCTCGTACGATTTTACCTGAGCGTGCGTGCGCGCGCGCGGCTTCCACCGTGTGTCGCTATGTTTGCCCATCCATTATGGCTACAATAACAAGGAGCGTCCACTCCATCAGCTTCTTTCTATGCCTCCCACGCCTCTTTCAACCGTCGGTACTTGCAACAGTCCTCGCGGGAGCTCGCGGTGTGCGTATGTATGTATTATGCGATGTTGACCTTATTCCCCTTGAGCAATGTCCATCGGGTGTCTTCATTCGCCTTGAGAGTCTCGGGGATGGAGGAGAGAAGGAAGGAAAAGAAAAAGGCACCTTCGACACGGTCGGTCTCTCTCGCGAGTGGTGTGCTGCGTGGCGCACAAAACGCGACGTTAGGATGTGTCTGATATTGTCCACGTCGCAACAGGAAATTCATCCCAACGAGATTATTCCACGCGATCACAATCGCGGGATTCAGCCATTCGTTGATTACTTTCGCATCCGCTAATAATAATTCATTTATTTTATCTTTACTATTCACTTCGTTTATTTCAGTCGTTTCACTCTTATCTCATTCGTTATTTTTATTCCATTTATTTCGTTTATCTTGATTTTTTTATTCATTTCATCCATTCCATTCATTTCGTTTATTTGGTTTTATTTCAATTTAGATACTTAGTCCTTTCGAAGCGTCAACTCGTGTTGCTCGTCGCGTTATGTCGGTCAAGTGAAAATGTCCGGAAGCCCCGAGTTGCGATCTCGAGTTGCAGTCCGGTCACTTGATCTTTGAATTCCGAGTCGATTGTTTCGACAGAACGCCTTTTCCGAAATAATCAATAACCAATCCCGAACTTTACTGTAATATCGTGTCGAACTTGAGACGCAACCGACCCCGCGCGCCGATTCCATTGTCCTTTTTACAGGCTACGTGATCTCGGTGTCGCCCGTAATAGTTTTGCGGTGACAATGAACATACCACCACCGACCTCCGCGTCCTCCTACTCCTCTCACCTCTTTCTCCATCCGCCTTCCTGCGCGGTACCAGAGATATTGAATACCGTTTCACATGCCCACCACGTAGCCACGTAGCCCACGGGGATCGGGATAGTCCTGAAACTCCTCCTTTATCGGGCTCCACCGTGACCTTATGCCGCCCGAGTTTTCAGGACGCACCCTTTCCGCCCCCTCCCCCCCCGCGTGCTCTCTATTATTCGACGATATTAAAATTGTCTTCTATAATCGAGGGTGGTTGCGGTGGCAGCGGCGGCGGTGATGGTGGCGGTCGTAGTGGCTTGAATAATTCGCAGTCACCTCTTTGAAAGAGAGAGATAGAGAGAGAGAGAGAGAGAGAGACCTGATTCGCACCGCAGAGATGGTCACGTCCCGTTCGCGCAGCAGTTACGATCGGATATTCGGGTCGAATATTTTTCCAATCTTCGACCGAGCGATGCACCCGCCGTAAAATATTCCGAATCCCGCGAATTGAATCCCCGTTCATTTTCCCGTTCGCAATTCAAGTCGGCCTCTTGAAAATTATTCGCGTATATCTGATCGATTTGTCGCCGAGATTAATCTGTTAATCCTTTATTGGCCCACGCTCGACCTCGTCTTTCATCCGATGATATACAACAGAACTTTTGACATCTTATTAAGACTCTTTGATTTATTTCAAGACTTAGGGAACTTTAAGAATTTAAATTCTTAAACTTTTAGAAACTTTGCTGGTGTAGAGAAGCGCGACGATAATTTTGAAATTTTATCTTACTAACATCGAGCTTTGATAACATAAAAATTAAAATTGCTTAATTCGCTGGTACGCGAAGTTTCAAATTGAGAAACTGAGACCACCGACGAGACATCGTCAGGAAGCGGTTGCTCTCGAAGCTCGTAGCGCTGAAAAGTCCAACAATTGCGCACAGTCGATTTCCGACGAGGAGGGGAGGGGGAGGGGGGGGGCGAATGTACGCGAACGCACGGCGCTCGCCCGCCGTGTACACATATTAATCCGGGATTACGCTCGGCCGTGCGACGAAGCACAGCCGATTCACGGGCCGGGCAATTTAATTTTTCGGCCCCTTTGTCCCTCCCGCGCGATCTCCTTCGAAGCAAAGGCTTCGTCGTGACCCTCGAGTCGTTGTCAATTGCAGGTCGACACCTTTGCCCCGTCGCGTGCGCCTAATCGCTTTAGAATTAACTGCACCCCTGCGCGCGCCTTTGAGGGGCGATCTTCGATATTCGGGGGTGACAGTGGCGCGCGCGGATCACCGATGGCGACTTTTAAGATTGCGTCCGTCGCAGGCTTTTTGAGGTCCGTTTTTTTTTATATAATTATCGCCCATCACCGGCTCGTGTTACCGTGTTTACATCGTAAGGATTGAAAATTTCTTCCCCACTCTTTCCCTCTCTCTCTCTCTCTCTCTCTCATTCTCGCTCTCTTTCCCCCCGCTCCTTATTACAGAGCCGCATTTAAAAGTCCGCCGAACTCGTTAATTTCATCCCGCATTTCGGGAGAAACCGAACATTTTTAATATACACCGGAAACGTCACGTATTTATTCGTCGCGTCGACGCGGAAGCGGAAACTGGGTTACGCTTTCGATCGCTCGCGGATGGGGCGGAAAAAACGCAGGAAAAGAGGGGGGGGGGGGAAGAACGACAGTGACATCCGGCAGCCGAGGGCAGCCGAAATCGCGGCTGCCATTTGGTACAATTTTTTCGACGAAGTTAATGTTAATCAGTGGCAGACGTGACGTGGATCGAGGGTGCTTGACTGGATTTCATGTCCGGCCGCTGCCAGGCCTGGTGTGTGCGCCTGGCGAGCGTATGCCATAAACGCGCGCTGCCATAAGTACTTTGGCGATATACACCGATTACTCGGCGACTCGTCCATTACAACGGGCTAGCGCGATCGCGATCGCCGCCACTCGTGCGGCCGGCGAGCGCGCACACGCATGCACGCACGCACGGTGTACGTATGGTGCGTATGTGTGTGCGTGTGTACGCCCGCGGTCGCGCAAATTATTTAGCACCGTTCATTTCAGAGCCGATGTCATGCCGCGCGATAGAGTGATAAAAGTTTCCTACTTTTTCGGGCGGGCCGTTTTGACCGCGTGGGAAAATTTCGAGTGCTGACGCGGCGCGGAATAATAAATGTAAATTCACCGGCGACCCGCTTTCCCGATTTTCCAGGTAGTGATAAACGCGGTTACTTTTTCTCTTTCTTTCTCTCTCTCTCTCTCTCTCTTTCTCTCTTCCTACACACGAATAAATTTCTAGTACAATAAGAAAAAAGTGGAAAATCGAATGATTTTCTTCGGAAAACATAATTCAAACGTAAACGTTGGGCTTAATTTTAATGATCAGGAAAAATGGGTTGCACCCATTGGTTTCAATCTTTCGTCTTCGCAAAGTCCTAGAGCGGGGCAAACAAGAGAAAAGTGAAGTAATCGCGCGATAAAAACGTAGCACAATCTCAGCGTCGGTCCGATTCTCTTCCTCCGATCTTCCGACTTCTTTCCTGCCCCCCCCCCCCTCCTCCCCTCATCAAGATGCTGATCGTTCGTACGCGCGATCAAAAATCAAGAAATTAATACTTATTGTGGTGCAATCGACCGCGCGCGCGCGGCAGGTAGACGCATTCATGTACGCGCGCGGCGGCGAGGGTTGCCGCGACGGCGGGCGGGTGGATCCGCTCGTAACGATTCCCCGGCGGATAACAAGAGAGATCGTTGCACAATGAGACCCGCATAAGAGGCATTAGAAATGCGTGTGTACACGCCGTGGAGTTTCTATGTACACGCCGGTGGTTTTCACGAGCGGCGCGCACGGCCGGCCGGTAGCGCGCGCGCGTCGGCCGGTATCTCGGAATACACGGGATAAAAACATCGCAACGACAGCGTCGCGTTGCGCGAGACGCACCTTGCGCACACGACTGATTTCTTTAAACATGCGAGAAGATTGTCAATAGCGGCCTAACGAACTATTACTTCAATGGCTCGAGTATCAAATATTTAACTTCTCGCTGGACGTGCGGTGCAAATCCAGGCCTCCCTCCGCGATGCACGGGGAATGTGTAATATAATTATATAAACGACAGACGAGAGGGAATATACGACGATGTTGTTGCGGTAATATTGTAAGTAAAAGCATGCATCGAGAGAATCGAGTTACGGGTCATTCTAAGTAACCGGTCGGAAATCTGAAGGAGGAGTGGATAATTTTTTTCTTCCGCGGTATATGATGTAACCAGAATAAATAGAAATGTATAAAAGAGATGCGAGAAATAAAGTTACGCGTTTCTCTGTGACGGAATAAAAATCTGTCTGAGTAAGTCGATTTAAAGTGCTGAACATCAAAACTCTTCCATTTCACACAGATGGACGATAAATTTCGTATTATAAATCGCATACATTTGGTTTATTCCATTTACGTTTATGTATTGAAACAGAAGATTACGATAAAACATTATTTAGCTATGATACAAGAAATATATGATATAGTTTAATTTTTGTAAGTTAATAGTATGAGTTACAATGAAACGGAAGAGAATATTTAGTTGCAGGATGCAATTTTCATGTTGACTGAGCGTGTTATCCGAACATAAATCGGAAGCTGTTGGCGGCCAAATCATATGTCAGTAATCGTCCAAAGACGCGACACATTTCCGTCCGACGCAGCAAACGCGTAATTACCAATTGATCGTTTGCGAGAAGGAGAAGAAAGAAAGAAAGAAAAAAACAAGCGACCCCGCACCGTCCTTCGAGGGGCCACCCTTCTTCGCGGAGAATCGCGCGAGCGTTCTTTCACGCAGGCTTTTTTGAGGCCGCGCAAAATGCACACGCGCTCTCGCGCGCGCGTCTCTACTCATAGAGAGACCGCGCGCGCTACTCTAAAACCGTTTATCCCGGTGCGCGTTTTACGCACAGCTCTGTGTACAAGTATAATAAATAAGAACGGCTCGAGGAGCTATTGTGCCGATTGTTTTCGATGGGCCTCGTCGAAAACGACGAGGCGTATCGGCGGGGTGCCCGCCACGGGGCGCACGCACACACGCGCGTGTCCCCCCTCCTGTCTCTCCTTTCCCCCGTTTCTACCTTCTCCGTTCATCCCCTCCCTCTCTCTCTCTCTCTCTTTTTTTTATTTCCGCAAAAGTCTCTTAAATACTCCTTTATGACGGGGCGGAGAAAGAAGCTCAGCGGGAATTCCGCGGAAGCAGCCAGTCTCGGTTGCTGCTGGATACTCGGTCACAGTAATACGGTGCCTGCGTGTTCACCACCCGTGCACGAGTACGCACTCTCAGCCGGGAGCGAGGAGGGTAGGCCTTCGCCTAGGTAGGTCGCTCTCGTAAGACGCGAGGCACTTCGGCCGACATTCCGCGGCTTTCCAGTCGATCGGCCGGGCCGCGGAGTATTATGTCGCGAGTGCGTGGCCGGGCGTTGCGTATCGATCCCTGCCGATCCTCCTCTCGAAGAGGAGAGTTCATCGATCCCGTTTCGCCGGTACAGCGACCGACCGACCGTATGACGCTCCGACGACGAAGATACAATGTGCCGATCTTTCTCTGCCTGTCTGTCTGTCTGTCTGTTTTTCACGGAGAAAAATAATCTTGCTTTTGTTGCGAAATTACCGCTACTATATGCTGTTGCATATTTGTTGCGACAATGATAAAATATAATTATCACAGTCAAATTAGCGAATTATTTGTGATTAAAGTAGTAACAGCTTTGTTGCCAGGATAGAAATCTCTCTCTCTCTCTTTATTCACAACTTGTACATGACGAAATCTCACTCTGTGCAGTGTTTCGCATCCGACAGACTGTCGGACGCTTCGAGTTCGCGACACCGAGACACCGGAATTCGAGGGTCGAGTTTACCCGCGCCCGACACACAACTCAGTCGCGTACACGCTTCGTCTCGCTGGGAGGGAGGGGGAGGGAATAGGGCGGTAAAAAAGTGTACAGCGCAGACCGCATGTCGCGGGATATAATAATATTATCATAAGACGGCGATAAAGAACGAGGGGATCCAAAAGAAAGAATCTATATAATCTGGCGCGAGGGGGCGCGGTGCCATTTTTTTCCCTCTTCGGCGCGGCGCGCGAGCACGATATGGGTGGGCAATGCTGTCACGTTGCACCACCCCGGTGTGCATTACGAAACGGTAAGCTACGTAGAAAATATAAAGGGTGTGTGTGTGCGCGCGCGCATATAGACTCGCGTCGGTCTTAGGTACTCGTGTCACCGGTATACCGCGGGCATTACGACGCCGTTTCTGCGGCTGTTATTATCACCAGCGAGATCTTAAATGCGTCTGCCGGATATTGCCTCTTCGGCCGGGCCGATAAAAATTTCCATGCAAATTATCGCGAGCTACGCCCACCGCCAGCTCGCCGTCTCGTCTGCGCTCTTTACCCGCGAGATCTACTGTCTACATCCTCGCGCTTCCCGCGCTTAATCCGCCCTTAGCGAGACGCGGGCTCGCATTGAAATACCGCGCGCTGGATTTCAAGCGAGCATTATCGATCATTTCTTTTTTCCTTTTTAGTAAAACAAGGTCTGAAACAACCTGGAGCTTCGTCTCTCTTCGAAAAAATACTGTAGAATGAGAAATATTAATTATCGATGTATGAATTTCTATTGACAAGTGATGAGCTATTAATAAGATCCACTTGATATAACAAATAATCAATTACCGTGGATAAATTCGTGAAATTAATTTAATTAGTTAAGTTAATTAAGATGAATGATCTTAAATAATTGATACCAGAAATAGTATAACGGCAACTATTTCTGAACAAATTTCACATGCGTCTACAAAGTTCAATTCTGACGAAATTTTGGCTTCCTAAAATATGAGGTAAAAATAAGTTGAGTGAAATCCACGTGACCAATACGCGACCTGTGATACGGTATCGCCGTTAAATACTGCGGCCGAATCGCCGGTGATTTTTGCGACGCTCACTTCTGGATTATCGATGGGCGCGAGAGAGGCCGCGATTTATATAAACTCAGTTTAAATTACAATAGAACATCATTATCCGATCGCGTGATACGCACGCGTACGCGCGCGCGTTTTCTATTATTGTGCGCAGGATTATACCTTGTACACGGCCGGCAACGGCCAATCAGCCGAGTCGCCCATTGTTTCCAACAAACACGCGAAATGGGGTGTACCCCTAATCCTTGCCGGCTATCCAAAATCCATGATCGAAATATATATCTCCTCTGTCAAACGCATGCGTACCTAGATCTGGCTACCCTTTCGTCCGACAAGGATTTTTACGGCTTTCGATCCTGTCAGGATGAAGGACGTGTCGCATGCGGACTTGCCATCAGAATCTTTATTGCGCCCGTAACCGCATTTCGCGCCGCAGAATAAATCAATCGTAATCGCGCGTCCGTAATCACATTTAAATCGTCGCGTCTCTCTTCTCCCCCCCCCTCCTCCTCGCACGCAATCCCGCCCCCCTATCCTCCCTATCGCGGAAAGGAACGCAAGATATTTTAATATTTTCGCTGTCATACCTGACTCATTGACTCATTAATGCCCGTGTCCGTGCGTCCCTATTTCGATATTAATCATTCCGAAGTGAACGCACGGAGTAGTGCGAAATTAAATCTGTTAATTCGTTAATATTCGCCGTACCGAGTCGCGAATCATCGCCAAACCAAATTTAGCCGGTGCTCTAAATTCAAGTTATCATTATTCACATTTATTTTGCAACGTCACAAAAAATATTATAGTCCACGGGAAAATTCCCGGCGCGCGGAAACTCTTTTCCATCGGCCACTTCGGCCGACCCGCGCATACACGTACGATCACACACAGATACTCATGCAAGATTCATGAATCTGATTCGAGCGTCCGATTGGAGTCGCTCGACAATCGCCCGACCTCGCTCGAAGGATCTATCGGCCGTCGAAACGTTATTAATCGCGGTTAGGGTGCGGACGTCTCGTCCTTGCCCGGCGCTTCACGGCTAAATTTTCACCCTTCCACCTCCCCTCCCCCCCTTCCCCCGCCCCTTTCGCCGGCCCCCTGGTCACGTGCTGGCGCTTCGGATGGGAGAACTATCGTCCCCCGCGGCCGGTAACATGGGATTAGCCCGGCCAATAATTCCGCGGGGTCGAATTTGTTTGATATACTATATCCATTGTGCGATCCACAGAAAGAGGCTTCCCACTTTCTATTGTGGTCGTCTGGTAGCTCCAAGGGACGACGGGAGTAGAACCGTCGCTCGGGAGAAGGAGGCGGCGAGAAGGGGGATGAAGAAGAAGAACGGGGAGTGCGCGAGGTCGCGGTGGAAGGGTGGCTTCGCCAGGCTCACAAGTGGCAGCTTTTAATCTCTTCCAGGGATAACTCGACTCGGCCCGCGGGCTGAATTATGCGTGTGTGTGTGTGTGTGTTTCGTTACCGGTGGTTTAATTGCTTGTTAATGGACAATTGGAGTATTTCGCGGCGGATCGGTAACATCGACGCATCGCAACACATTCCTGCGTCTCGCGATAATTTTGCCGATCTTTTATTATTTTCTTTTCAGCTTTTTCAAGAAGGCACAGTCGCGATACGCAGTAGCGCTCTTTTCGGTTCGCTCCGTTTTAAAGGCGAGTAATTTATTAATTTTATTATGTTATAGGCGACGGTCGGGCTCATAAACGAACAATCGATGCGTGTTTCGCGCTATATGTCGGCATATCCGTGAGTTATCCAAGAGTAGTTTCGACATCTCGTCGTGCCGATTAGACGATGGAACGTAAATGGTGGCGCGATAGACCGGGAAAGGGGAGCCGAAGAGTGACGATAGCGGCTGCTCGATCCGGTGTTTTATTACGAACTTCGCAGGAACGAAGGGATGTTTCGCGCGATTATGAGAAGACGAGGATATCGGGTATAGAAAGACCTGCGCACTTCGGCGTACAAATTACGGGATCGTAATGTGATTGCCGCCAAAAATAAGAACAAACGAACCAAATCGAACGTTCGTCGCTCCGTAAAAATTTTTCGCAATTTTCAACCGTGTCTCAAAACATTCCCCGGATCCGTGAGACATATTTCTCTGAGAATAAGTTGATGAGAGTGGTCGCACGGGCCGTGAAAAATTTAGATCTTAGCTTCTACGGATAAAAATTAGGTGTAATTAAAATTTCAGCTGTATTGTATGAACAGTTAATTATTTTTTTTTCCATGCGGATATCTTTCATTGTGTGGAATAATTTTTGTGTTCGATATTTCGGGACGTCGATCATCCTTCCGGAAGCGTTTGGCGATTGTATTGCGACGTGTGCCTTCTTGAGATTTCGGGAGACGCCAAGAGCGAAGGGGGATGCATCGAGGATGCGGCGGCACTAAATAAAGGGACAAACACGCGGTGGGCGGCCGGTGCTAATTGACCGATCAATCTTCATTAGAAAACGGCTTAATTACAGTACAAGCTCTTTCTCTCTCTCTCTCTCTCTTTCTCCTTTCTTATCTTTTCTCCTTCCTCATCGAGGCCCGCGCGTTGCGCCGCGCCGTCTCCACCTCGTCTCTTTCTTCGATGCCGGAAAGTTTAATAATTCCGAAACCTTCGCGAGGTATAAATCACAGGAGGTCCTCCTCGCGCCGCCACCTCCCCCTCCTGCTTTCCTCCCTCGGTCGCCGTCCTCCTCGCCGCTGCGACCATAATTCGAAAAACTTTCGAGGGAACAAAAGTGAGGACTTTTGTTCCAAGTTTTAGTTCTCTCTCTGTCTCTCCCCTCCTCCCCGCCCGTTCCCTCTCGTTCTCACCCCATAGCTCCTCACTCCCCCCCTCCCCCCCGCTTGCCTCAGCGAGGGGCTCTGTTTGCGGAGCGACGCCCCGACAGTGTTTTGTTCGCTTTGTCTCTCTTCCTGTTAGGTATATAATGCCGTAACTGCCCGGACCATCTCTCCTTTCCCGCCTCCTCCCCGTCTCCAACCACCAAAAGGTTGAGAGATCTCTCCAACCCTCTCCTCCCCTCCCCCCGTCCGCGGGCGGGCGGACGCGCGCGCTTCCCTGCCCTGCTCGCTCTTCTCCTCTCTTCGTCGCACATTCTTTCGTCCTTCCTCTCGAGTGCGACGCGCAAGCAAACGCGAACCGTAAAGTACGCGAGAACGCGAAATGTTGAGAGACTTGCGGCCTTTTGTTGGATGAGCGACAGGGTGAATGCGGCGCGGAACCGCCCACGCGAGCAGCAGCAGAGACCACGGCGATGAACGGTTTCTTTGCGATTGCGCGCGAACGCGCAAATCCTTTGCCGTTTCTCGCAACCGCGAAACCGCGAGCGACAGAAGAAGAGAGAGAGAGAGAGAGAGAGATCCGGCCAGTTTCCGGGTCGCTTCGCAACATGTGGCGACGGACACGTTCGCGAAGGAAACAAATGAGCTGCTCGCAACGGCCGTGCAAAACCACGCGTGTATCAAACGTGTAAATACTCAAAGAAGGTTAAGTCACATTGGGGATCTCGAGGGATCATCTCGGGGTTAACAGGCGTCGGAAAGATTGAGACATCTACCTTGCGAGTAGCAGACTCGTCGACTGCCGGGTACCACATGATTTTTCATTGCAATAAAAAATTCATGGTTAAAATTCGTATTTAATTTATTATAATTCATAGCGCTAGTTTCCAGCGATTGTTTAATACACGTACTGAATAAAAACTTTCTATTAAATTATTTTAATATGAACGATGCGTGTAAAACGACAGTCGAGACTTCTTACGATCGGCTACATTGGGAGGGAAATATTTTAATTATTATTTATAACACACTATAATCATCGTAGTGAGAGAATCGTAGCTCAAAGAACCATTTTCTTCTAGTAAGTGTTACCATAATGTCGATGGTAATAACCTTACACGCATGTTGTTACTACTATTTTGGTGAAAATCATAAGAAAGGTTGACGCTGGGAATATAATTTCTCTCAGTGCAGAAACTGAACGAACCGTCTACGTCTATCGCGGAAAAATCGTCGGGAGAAACGATTCCCGTCGCTCGAATCTCTCTTTCTCACTCGGTCGAGCGGCGCGCGCGACTGGCATAGTAGCCGGCGGCTTCTTGCCCGGCGCGCTCGTGTCAATTTTGCCCTGGCAGGTGTACACACGGTATAAAAGGGGATGTTAAACGTCACGCGAATTACGAGAAGCAAGAAGGAAGAAAGGGAGGGACGCGGTGGAGCCCGATGACACGCGGGAAGACACGTAAAATAGAGGACGTCGATCTCTCGTTTTAGCCGGACCGTAGGAAGACACGTAGAATGGACGTTGTCGATATTCACTTTTCACGAACGACACGTACGTATAAGTTACGGTGATGTGAGGCGGATCCATTAGACTATGCAATTGTCCACGTACCGCATTGTCAGCCGCCATGGAGATTTCTATTCAGAAATCGCGGAAGTCCCCGGGATGCATTGACGAGAGATGGAGGATGATCGAGGGCCGCTCTTGTTGCGAGAAGGAAAGAGATACGGTGGTGAGAGAGAGAAAGAGAGAGAAAGCAGGGAGAAAGAGAGGAACGCGGGATATAGGAGGGAAATGCGAGAAAGGGAGAGAAAGAGGAGAGAGAGAGAGAGAGAGAGGAAGAAGAGAAAGAGAGAGGGAGGAGAGAACGGAACGGTAGATAGGTAGGAAACAGTACAACTCCATTTATTAGAATAATCCGTCAGGCGCGTGTCAGTTTATATAACGGGAGGATTTATACGATGGCCGCTCGAGTGTCTCGTGCCCACGTATTTACTAATAACTCTCCATATCATAAGTGATAATAAAACAAAGATACCACGATGTAAACAGAGCTCTCGAGCGTTTTATTCGATCTATATTGAAAAAGCGTCTTTGTGTGTCGATCTTGCGCGTGAACGCGCGTTTTGTCCGCTGAAAGGCGGAGAGGAAGAAAAAGAGAGGAAGAGAGAAAGAGAGAGAGAAAGAGAGGAAATGATGCGAGTAGCGATATTTTCTCGCGATACTTGTCACCAATGCTTTATCTGGATATTTAGGGTAATTGGAAGACAGCGTCAGAGCACTAAAAAAGTGTTTCACGAAGATATTGACAATCTCTTATTAATGGTCATCTTGAAAAATATTGTATTTTTACAATAAAATATCACTATTAATTACTATTATATACCATATCATCATACAATTATATTTTTTTTCTTTCCATTGAGCTACCGCTGAAAACACGTCAAACATTTCAACCGCAAAATGTATTTTTCTCGGAGTATTTTATACTCGTTCAAAATATATTTCTTCGACGCCCTTCTCCCCGAAAGAAAAGAGAACAAAACATCTCGAGTCCCTTCTAAGATCACTGCAGTATCTCATACTCTTTCCGAGGTATCTAAAGTGTCTCTCGCGTTCCTCACGCATAGGTATCGGCACTTAACGGCATCCGATACCGAGAGAACGAGTGAACGAAAGTATCGATACCCTATTAAATTCCAATACCCTCGCGCATCCGGCGAAGAGCGCGCAACAGTATGACCGAAGACAAACGCAAGACTTCGTTTCGAGCTCGAATGAAAGTGCAGCACATCCGCAGGTGCAAGACGGCGATGGGGAAAACGAGAGAAAGAGAGAGAGAGAGAGAGAAATAGATTCTCAACGTAGTCCGGGCGGGAGGAGAGAAGAAGAGAGCCCGGCGAGAAAGGAAGAAAAATCTCGGATTTCCCGGGCGGTCGTTGTTCTACGGCCGCGGCCGCGTCGTCGTTGTCTTTCGGGCTCTCGAGTTTCCAGCCGGTCGTCATCGTCGTTCGTTCGTTCGTTCGTTCTCACCACGCCCAACAATTTGCCTTGCGCTACAAACTTCGCGATCGATTATACCCCGATTAGGGTGTAACGAGATATCGCAGTTTCCGAATACGTTGGCACACACGACGACACGCTGACCCCCCTCCCCCTCCATTGTCGTTGGGCACGGGTGGTACCGCTCCGTGTTTTGTATGTGTGTATGTGTGTGTGTGTGTAGTGCGTTATGTTTGTCGTACGTTTGTATATGTACAGGTAAAACACACCGCAGGGACTGGCCGCCGCGGTCGCGTAATAATTATCCGGGGGGGGGCCTCCACTACGCGTATTCACTCTGAATTACACAATGTGTCGCGTCCGCCATTGTGATCTCCGCTGATTGACAGAGAAAGGATACGGCGGAATGGGCATAAAGAGGGCACAAAAGACGCCGTGGCCTCATGTCAGTCTTACACGTTCGAAGAATGCGCGACCACGACGACGACGGGATAACGTTAACACACACGGTGCCTGCTTCCAAGTAATACCTCGATCGGCTCGTTAAAAGCGTTAAGTTCCTCCCGGTCTCGCGCACTTCCGACATCGGTCGTTATCGTTGACAGCTACGATATCCTGCGGTTTCCACAAATTGTAACTTGTTCCGCGCGTGAGCGCGCACACATCTCTCTGTGATTCTCTAAGAGTTCCGCGAATTTTTTGCACGACCAATCCCCGCCCGGGGCCCCGCACAGGCTAGAAAGAGAATTGTGTTATTCCGTCGAGTGTGTGTGTGAGTGTCGAACACGGGACACACTCTTGACTCTACGAGATTACGGTAACACAATCGACCCGTGACGGGATACACCGTGCGAACTCCCACGGTACCGAAGACAGAGCGGAAAGACGACGAGTATCTCTATCTTTCTCTCTTTTCCTCTTTCTCTCTCTCTCTCTCTCTATGTCTCTTCTTTTCTCTTTACGATTTCGGATCTAATCCTCGGGGAACAGGCATCGAATAAGCGCGCGGACACAAGATTCTTCCGCGGGATCGCCCCGAGTGTGGCTTTGCGTGATCCGCGTTTTATCGTGACGGGAAAACGCGTTCCCCCCGTGTCTAACCCGGGGACCCACCGGCCGATCGGATACGATCGATGAAAGGGTTTCGCGATCGCGCCCACATACGTAGGATATTTTCGTGAGGGGTTACAGGTACGGGGGCGGCCTTTTATATAAGTGCGACCGTACGGCCGTGCCTGCACGCGCTTTGTCCGCGAATTCCGAACTAGTCATTGTCCTCACGTTATTGTTTGGAAGGACGCGGGATGACAACCCCACACGCCAAAGAGCATGCCCACCCTCTCTCCTCGGGGCCACTCGTGTCAATCTTTCGCGACGCAATTAAAATAACCGTCCAGTCTTCGTAGACGCCGCGCGCGCGGATCGAGCGCTGGTTTAAACGGTCTCGGCTTTTCAATGGAGACTGCTTTGGCGGACCGGAAGGCTCGGGATGCAACAGTCTTGTCTAATTCGATTCTTTTTCTTTTTTCGATCTAAGCGTTTGGTAATTGAAAACAAATCAGATGACTCGGGTCACAACGGCTGTCTAACTCAATTTTTTTCTTTCGATCTGAATGTTTGACAATCGGAAACAAATCGGAAGACTCGAGGTACAACAGCTTAATTCGATTTTTTCTTAATTTTCTGTTTGACAATTGGAAAAGAATTAAAAGACTCGATGTTGCAACAGTTGCCTACTTAAGTTTCTTTAATCTAAATATAATATTTTCAAGGAGCTAAAGGGATTCATTTTCTTGCATAAATTTCTAGAAAGGTGAAATAAATTACTGTTGCACTGAACCTGTTAATTACGAAGATACACGACCCTCAATAAGTTCAGAATCAACTTTTGCTGCGGAAATTTGGAGTTTGCTAAAATCTCCTAAGAGAAAATAAGGATTATAATGTTCGAGGATTTGATAAATTCTAAAACATTCCAAATGCAAAGCGAGTTTTCAACTACGCACTCGCCGAAGAGGACTCGTTCCTCCAGTCTTTCACGGAGCAATTGGTACGGTTTAATTAATCTCAAATTATCGATAACATCGACTCTCTCAGGTAGCTGATGGGTCGGGCGATTCTAAACGGCGGGAACAATCGTGCTTACCGATCTTCAAATTTATTCTACGCGGGTAAGCAGAGCGCGCGTTTCGGGGTCGGTGGAGTGTGTGTATGTGTGTGTGTGTGCGGAAAGATTAATCGTAGATACGAACAAACGTATGGACGGACGGACAGAACGGGAGTTCTTCTTGCGCGAAACGCGAGATCCAGTCGCACTGGTATCTCACCTCTCCGCATCGGGGTCGAGTCGACCAATTAAATTCGTACGAGGAAACCCTTTGACGGATGATGCACCGCGACGCATAATCGCCGGGCCGGCATATTATACTAAATATGCCGTATGCGCGCCGATTGTGCGGCAACAAAGAGCCGAGTGGTGGAAAAGGGGCGGCGGGCGAGCGGGAGTTTGGTTGGTTGGTTCGTTGCTTGGTTAGCCCTCGGTTTTTTTAATGTGTGCCCAGGTGGGGCCCGCGCGCTTCACTAAATTATTTCATATCTTGTCGTCCGCGTGCGCGCGAGATCTTGGCTTGCTGCGCAATCGAAACGCGCGCTCACGGGAGGTTTATCTGAGCGAGATCATCGCATAGAGACGACGCGGCGACCGTTGACAAGCCGACGATCGATTGTTCTCATGAACAATCCCCGAAATAAACCGGAGTTTAACTAGCTGCTCGCTCGGCCTTCCCGAGTCTGTCCCTTTCTCTCCGAGACACTGTCGTGTGAGACGAAGAAGTTTATTGTGACAAATGAACAACTCGAATCGAGCGAGCATAGTGGAATGCATCGTCATTCGTTGTCATTAGACGCAGAGTACAGAAACGCAGAGAGCTGTGACGTCAAGACCGTACGCAAGTAGAGGATGGCCCGATGATCACCATTAAAGCGGCGCTGATTAAGAGGAGAGGGAAAGAAGAACGGAAAGACGGACAGACGGACGGAAGGAAGGAAGGAAAGAAGGAGCGCCTCCCATAATCCGAGCGCGATCTTTATCGTCAAATTCTGTAGCGGGGGCCGCATCGGCGCCTCGATTGCGCAATCAAGATGGCATCGAGAAAGGCATCTCTCGCCTTCAACTCAAACTACCAACAAGTATTTCAATATCCGCTCCAATATATATTCCCATCGACCCTATAAACGTGTGTGCAGTTATATTGGATTCTCTCTCTATTGCTCTCTCTATCTCTCTCTCGTTTTCCCATCCACTCCTCTTCCTCCTCCTCCTACCACCTCGTACCCTCCGTCACTCTTTCCCTCTCTTGCCACCCCTGTTCCTCTGACGTACGTACGAGCGCGCGAGCGGGCGGACGTAAGATCGCGCGAAACCACGCTCTCTTCCTCGTCCGCTCGTTTTGTAACCCCTTGTAAAAAGATTCCGCGGCATCAGCGGCCGGAATCCCTTCCCGAAGAGCGCATCAGCCGCGTTTACTACAGCCACTCCTCACCCGCCGTCCAACGGACGATGTCGTTAACAAGAACGGAGGCGATCAGCTCGATCGGCGCGAATGCCTAACGCTTATGACTACGCGCGAGATTCCTTTTTTTATTTCCAAGACTCGACCGTGCGCGTATGATTACGCCATTGGTACTCCGGTGTACTCCGGATTCACCCGTAGATTCCTCGGCTAGTCCGAAGCGTGTTCCCCTCAGAACATTGATCGAGATAATAACTGCCGAGAAAGCGACTTTTTTCTCGCCTTCTCTCTTCCTTTCCTTTCCTTCGATCGGAAGTGATTCAGGAAATTACGCTCCGAAACCAACGAGGGATCTTATTCTTCGGTTGGTTTCAAGTTGCGGAGAATTTTAAGAATTTCCGAGGTCTGATTGAAAATAGTTACTCGAGACGCGTCATTGCGAGGAATTCAATCCACCTTCATTCTCGTCTCTGAGACAAATTTCATTTTCACCACAGTTACAGATACGTAACGACAAGACACCATAAGAAAAAGAATAAATTCCAGGCCTTATTTTTAAATATTCGCGAACGAAATTCTAGAGTACGTGGTGTGAGAGAACTCATCAAGTCACGTGGCGTTGCATTTATTTAGCGTATTTTCACGGTGCAAAATGGCGAGGATTAAAGCAGGCGGTGGGCGGAAAAGTGGCGAAAGGAAAGGGAAGGAAGAAAGGAAGGGAGGGAAAAGGAGGGAAATGGATGGAAGGAAGGAAGGAAGAAAATAAGGAAAAAATGGAAGGCAGAAAGGAAGGAAGGAAGGAAGGAAGGAAGCGAAGCGAAGCGCAGGCAGGATAGAATTCTTCGGGGACGCGAAAGCGATACCGCCGAACGGGGAATGCAATTCGTGGCGGCGTCGGTGGCGGTCGAGTCTCAGCCTCGGGTCGACAGATAGATAGAGTCAAGATTCAATTAGCTCTAGCTGTCAGCTGCATGATACTCGTCGATTCAATACACCTTGTCGCTCGTGTGTGCCTTGGCTTACTGCTACGTGCACGCGCGTACGTGAGCCGTCGGGTGTACGTGAGAATACGTGTGTGGGTGAGCGTGGATGTGCGGGGCGCGAATGTGTGTGTGCCGCGCCCTCGTTTATGCGCTTCTGCATTAACACGCGCCTACTCGCGAAATATCGCGCGGAACGGCGAATTTCGACGGCGGCGAGTGCGCGCTGCATCATGCGACATTATTTTCTCGCGAGGGTAGGAAAACCGGGGTAGGGGGGGGGGGAAATACACAAAGAAGAGAACGCGAAACGACGAAACTTGGCTGATAACGAAGAAGACGAGGAGGCGTAAAAAAAGATTTGTTTTCTCGCAACGTCGTTTCGGACGCTAACAAGCTTTCGTCGATATCGCGCATATTTTGCTCCGTTATCAACCGCAATGCATTCTTGACACATTTAACATCCCCTCTTCGCCCCGGCAGTGACACATCACGAGTACGTCGCGCAACGCGAATCGACGAGGCCGGCATCAACGATCGCGATTATCAAGAGCGGCCTTAACGCTCGCGCGCAAAGCTTTCCCGAAGCGTAACACGCTCGCGTCCCCCCTCCCCCGCCTCCCATTTCTCCTCCCCCAACTACCCCCCTCACCCACCTAACCCCTAGATTGAATTAATTGAAGCGACTCGACCGGATTCCGATCCGAGTCGAACGCGCGTTTCGAATTCATGAAAGAACGCCGGGCGGAGGGGATGCGATGGCTGGAAGGGAGGAGGGTTGGCTCACGACGGGGGCGAGCGGGGGGACCAACGGGGGAGAGGGGCCGAAGGGGGACGACTGGTGCGCGTGTAGATGATGTAGGTATCACTTATCCGGGGGCCAGAGCGATACCAGCCATTTTCAATTTATTTCAAGTGCCTTTTCGTGGCGGAGAAAAGAAGGGTGCCGCGTCTGCCACGGCACAGAGAGATACCTCTATACCATCGCCATCGCTATCTCCTTCACCTTACACCGTCGCTATCGTTCGCTATCTCACCGCCGCCGCCGCCAACCGATCTCGCGCGGATCCGACACGGCGCGATATTAAGGTTTTAGAGTTATACGTCGATTCGCCGCGTCGTATCCCGCGCGATTCCCCTCGACGCCTCCCCCACCCCCCTTCGCTTCGACGTCTGCGTCCGGAACGAACGCTGCGAGAAATGCGACTTGAACTCGAAGACGCGACGTTCGCTCGCATTCCAAATTGCTCGCTTCTCCGGGAAGAAGTTACGGAGGTCGACGTGCGAGGCGAAGAAGCTCCCGCCGGCAGTTGTCATCTGTCGCGATTCTATCGGTTTTTAATGAGAGCACGTTTCTTAGCTCGGAGTAAGTCTCGGAGGGGAGATAATGGTCTGTTCAGATCATAGTGAGGTCTAAAAATCGGATACGAAGTTTAATTTTTTTCCTTGAATCTGCCATCTCGCGAGACTCATTTCGCGAGGGAACTTTCCCTCTAAGTGCGAGAAATGTACAGGGTGAGGCATTACCTCAGATGAGGTGTTACCATCTTGGTGAGAAAGTTTATCTGACGGAAACTACGTCACACGGTCGTGTGATAAATTATTCTTCTTTCTCGAAGATATTCAAGATGGTGATAGATATTGACTCACCTTATATACATTCCTAATTAAATGTAATACGTTCCTTACAATGAACAAAATCGCGACGATACTCACATTTATCGTTACAGACCGCAAATCGAAATTCACCGGCTCCTAAATGAGCAATTTTTTCCGAACACCTCCTTCCCCTCCGTTTGTTCGCGAGAGATTCGCGTTCGATCGCGCTCAAAGCCGCGGAATTATCGGGAGCCTCGCGAGTAATATCGCGTCTCTTCCTTCGTCAGGGCATAAAAGCGGGCGGATAAATATAAAACGGGAGTTCGCGGAAAATATTGAGCATTCCCTTATCGCGGACGCCGCGAGAGAGAGAGAGAGAGTCGTGGAAGAGGACCGGCTCAGGAGGGAGGGGAACGATAGAAGGAAACGCAGGAGAGTTGTAAAAAAATAACGCAGTTAATTAGCAGCGGGGCCACTTTAGCGGGCTCGCGCGCCCACCGCGCGCACACTGTTAACAAGCGGAGAATAACTCGCGGGCGCGGAAAAAACGCCCTCGAACGCGAGGCAACTGAAACGCACCACCCTGAGAAACCACCACCCGCCACTGCCA